>NC_081566.1:57566-198598 GCF_022355385.1 Mustela nigripes | reverse complement strand
GGGGGGGGGGGAGGAGGCGGTAGCACTCAGGTGCGTGTCCCAGACGCGGGAGCCACCTGCAGACAGTCTCTCTCCTGCCGGCAGACAGAACAGTTGTTTTGTGTCAGCGAGAGCACGGCTTCGGGGGTCCTGACCTGAGCCCGGCGCAGCCCCACGGGCGCCACAGACAGCAGTGTTGTCAGTGGCATTTCGTGCCCCTGCGTGTGTGGGACCCATGGAGACCCCGCCCACCGCCGCCCGGCCCAGCCGCTGTGCCGGACCCCCCCACGGGCCCCAGTGGCAGTCTCAAGCAGGTGCCCCAGGATTTCCACTCGTGGGTTCCAGCCGTCTTCTGGTCGCGGAGCAGGTTCCCCTGGAACCTGTACGGGAGGGACCTGCCCTCCTGTCGTGCGCGCCCAGATTTCTCCCGGTGACTTCCACGGCAGTGCCCCCAGGCCGGCGTTTCTTTCACAGGCCGGTATCTCCCTGTCCTGCTAAGTGAGGGTATGTTTTTCATCCTGGTGGCACAGCTGTGCTGCAGAGGCCTGGGGGCCTGGGACCGTGGGAAGACGAGCAGCCGGGAAATTACAGGGTTGAACTCCAGCCGCTCTGCCGCACTCAAGCTCGATTCCCGTGGCTTGTCTCGGAACCTCCCTGTCTCCGCACACGTGTGAGGCTCGCAGGCGACAGAGGGGAAAGGTGTTGGAAAAGACAACGTGCCGTCCAAGTAAAACCGTTATTGGACAGAGGACTGCTTTTAAAATAAACACAGCCAAGGGTAGGGGCGCCTGGGTGGCTCAGTGGGTGAAGCCTCTGCCTTCGGCTCGGGTCATGGTCTCAGGGTCCTGGGATCGAGCCCCGCATCGGGCTCTCTGCTCCGCGGGGAGCCTGCTTCCTCCTCTCTCTCTGCCTGCTTGTGATCTCTGTCAAATAAATAAATAAAATCTCAAAAAAGAAAAATACATCCAAGGGTAACCTGCATGGGAGTATCATCCCCTTCAAAGCTTTTGGGTCATCTGGAAGCTGGGGACTCGCTACATAAAAATTACTTGTTTTCTTACTTCATTATTTCGTACATGATTGTATTCACTCACTCATCCAACCAACACGTCTCGACAGTCCCAACGTACCAGGAACGGATTATGGACGGGAGGCTGGGACACGAAGACATAAAGGGCCGATCCTTGCCCTTGACCAGCTCATGAAGCCGCTGGAGGAAGCAGGCCACCAGTGAAGCCCCCGCCGTGGGCAGGGTAAGAATCGAGTGGTTGGGAGCAGCACCCAGGAAAGCCTCTCAGAAGACTTAGCTGAGCTGCCTCAGAAAGGAGTCCTTTGGGTTCCATTGTCTCTTCCTGGTGTAAGGGCCTGCCCCTCCCACAGGCACGTGCTTGTGGACCCCGGATGTAGGGGCGGGGCAGGCCGGGTGGAGATGTCCAATCGGTGCGGCATGTGTATATCCACTAGGGTGAATTGAGATCCGATTGGCCACCTGTGTAGGGGCGGGGCTCAACTAACCGCATAAAGGTCGCTGTGCGAGGCTCGCAGGAGAGGAGAGCTGTAGCGGGAGCAGAAGGAAGAGTGGGCGGAGTGGAGGAGCTGTAACAGCTCTTGTAAGAGCTAGAACCGCCGCCAGCGGTCCCGCCACAAGTGGTCCCTGCGCCCGCAGTCTCCAGCCGCCTGCAGCCCGGCCTCTGGTGGTCCTGCCTCCGGCGGCCCCGAGCCACAGCCTGCAGCTTCCAGCTGCCTGCGGTCTTCCTTCTGGCAGTCCCACCTCCGGCGGCCCCGAGCCCCGAGCCGCCGCCTGCAGCTTCGAGCAGCCTGCAGCTTCGAGCCACCTGTGGTCCCACCTCCAGCAGCCCCGAAACACCTGTAGCCTTCAGCCGCCTGCAGCTTCCAGCGGCCCCGAGCCACCAGCGGCCCTGCCTTCAGTAGCCCAGAGCTGCAGAGACACCAGCAGTCCAGCGGTCCAGTGGTCAGCGGTCCCGAGACGCCAGCAGTCTGGTCAGCGGTCCTGACGTCTGCAGCCCCTAGATGCCAGCGGTCTGGAGACGCCAGCAACCCTGAGATGCCAATGGCCCCTAGCCACCAGCAGCCTCGCTGCAAAATGCCTCGCCACCCTGAGCCATGAGTGGCCTTGTCTGCAGCAGTGGCTTCCTCTGGGTGGCAGCCTTGTCAGAGTGGCATCGTGGGGAGCAGAGTCTGTCATCCGGGTTGTCCTCCGTGTCGTCACCGTTGTCTCTTTGTCGTTGCGAGCGGCCTCATCTGGGAAGCAGTCTTTTCCAGAATGGCCTCTTCTTGGGAGCAGCCTTGTCCGGGGAGCAACCTCATCGAGCAGCAGCCTCGTCTTGGGAGTGGCCTCTTGGGAGCGGCTCCAATCATGGAGCGGCCTCATCTATGGAGCAGCCTTGTCCAGAGCGGCCTTCTTGGGAGTGACCTTGTCGGGATCATCGTTGTCACCTTTTCGTAAGAGATAGTCCTGACTGGTTGATTCTTGATGCTTGGTGTGAAATAAAGTTTTGCTTGACCTTCGCTTTGTATCAGTCTCATTCCTTTGATCACGGACCCTAACATTTGGGGGCTCATCCGGGATCAAACGACGAGAACTGAGCCAGCATCAGAATTTTTAGGAAAAGCCTCCGGAGGTATTGGGATCAGAGGTATTGGGATCGGAAGCATTGGGATCTGAGGTATTGGGGATCAGGGGTATTGGGATCCTATCTGTCTGGTTGGAGCTCCAGGGTATAGCCTACTGGGGAGAAGCTGGATGCAGCCATGCTCCCCAGGGCTAGAGTGGATGCAGGGATGCCCCATCCCTCTGCTGATAGAGTCCCCCTGGGCAGTCGGGGGGTTCGAGTCCCCTGCCAGTTGAGGGGGTTTGAGTCTCCTGCCCCCCCTTAGACAATTGAGGGGTTCGAGTTCCCTTAGGCAGTTGGGGGATAAAGATAGCCTCCACCAGTGGCAAGTTCTGGGTAGGAATCGCTGGGTCTGCAGTTGTTTTTGTCTGGTTCTTTTGTTGTCTATTGTGTGGTTTGTTGTGTTTGCAGGGAACCAAGAAAGTGTCCCCCCCCCCCCCCCCAGCAGCAGGCTCTGGATGAGGGCCACTGGGGTTGTGGTTGTTTGTTTGGTTTTGTCTTTTTGTTGTCTACTGTGGTGTTTGTTATGGTTGAAGGAATGTGGCAAGCAGAGAGTAAGGGGACGTTGGCTTTCATCTCTCTGTTCCTCATAATAGATGTGGGGCTTCTCCCTCACTCATTTCGTGTGTTAAGGGCTATAACGAGCCACCTGGAGTTAGTCAAATGCCGGGTTGAGGTGTCCAATGCTGATGCTCATTAGAGCCGGGCGTGGAATATGAGTGCCTAGTGGGCCACTTTTGGTAAGCAGAACTGGTACTGTGGGATGAACTGACCTCAAGACCGACTGTGAGGAATATTCCCAAGCAGCTGCCGAAACTCCCTTTGTTTTGAGGAATTCCTTGTCTTCTCTGGCCTGATGTGGACTGCCTAGCCCCTCCCCCTTGCTGGCAGGGAAAGCATGGCATCTGAAGTGGAATGGGCCCAGGTAGAACATGAGGTCTGTTGGTGAAGGGATGGCTGGGCTGATGGTTAACGGTCTCAAGGTTTTAATGAGTAATTGTTAAAGTGGCTTCTGAAGTCTTTGGTAACCTGAAACTGTTAAGGGTTGCTTGAATGACAAATGGAGTTAAATTTGTTGGACATGTAGGTCTTAACCAAATGGGATGAAGTGCTAGGGCGCTGGTTGCTGGAACTAGGTTTGTACTTTTGAAATCTGCTGGTGAACACATTCTGTGCTTAACTGATAAATTTGCCATCTAAAGAATTCTGTTGTAACAACTCACAATTGGTTTATATTTAGTCTTCAGTAGAGGTTAAGGTATTTCTAAGAGTACAAAATTCTGTTAAATGTAATTAAGACTGATGGAAATGAGAAAAGCAACTCCGTATGTAAAAAGTAGGCGATATGTAAAAGTTTGAATCTGGAGAGTGCCTGACTGTGTGAATGTATCTCTATGGCTCCACCGCTTCTGCTATGGAGTCTGAATGGACTGCACCCTGAATCTCATGGGGCGTCATATGGCATAACGGTCATCTACTCCACGGAGTAGCCTGGTCCAGGGTTTATACAGACAGACCTTAGATAAGATGGTCCTAAGTTCCCGCGAGGGACGCGAGCAGGACAGCATCCAGGGATGGCCCTGCTCCGATGGCAGAACAGACCACAGCTGTTCTCTCTGGGCTCCTCCACCCAGAATCTGGGAGATGGAACAGGGGAAATTCTGTGCAATGAATTTGGACTCTGGCT
Source organism: Mustela nigripes (assembly GCF_022355385.1). NCBI lineage: Eukaryota > Metazoa > Chordata > Mammalia > Carnivora > Mustelidae > Mustela > Mustela nigripes. Next base: position 194,299 of record NC_081566.1, on the reverse strand, counting down.
CAGCACCCAGCAGAGGTGTGTAGGCTCAAAGGTGTGCCTACGTGCCTTCGTCCATCGTCAGGAACTTGGGATCAGTAGCCAGCAGCAGGGCCGGGTAGCCTCCCCTTGCTGAGTGTTGCTGCTCCTGGGAGCACAGCCTGGGGAGTGGGCGGTGTGGGTTCAGGCGAGGCAGCACTGCTGCCAGGTGGCCGATACCCCCATGCTAGAGCATGCGCGCCCGTGAGCCTCAGCACCTCTGTGTTGGCTTTCAGACCTAGAAAAACGAGAGTCTGAGGGTCCACTTTGAGTCTAGGAAGCCATCTTCCAAGGGGAAGAAAACTCTCTGAAGTGCCATGAGCTGCCCATCCCTCTTCTCTGATGTCTGGACTTGATGGGTCACACAAGGACCCATGGGAGGAGCTCGGGAGTCAAGGCTTCAAATCTTGGCCATCGGAGGCTGCCAGGGACCTGTCCCGAGTGATACACGTGCAGCTGCTGGCACGTTCCTGAATATGCTGGCTCTCTGCAGCCTCCATCTTTGAACGACATGTCCATCTGTCTGAAACCTCATTCTGTTCCAAGCACTTAGAAACCCTCCACTACCTCCTCCTTTGTACAGAATGGGTATGACCACAAGGCATCAATAGCCCAAGAAGGCCAGGGGCCAACGTAAATGTGAACAAGAGAGATATGGTAGCTAACCAAGCCTAGACAGATTAAGGGAACAGTAAGGTATGAGAAAGTTCAGCTTCCTCCAGCAAGGGGAGGACAGTTCCATGTTACATAGGGTGTTGCGTACACTCATCTGAGAATATATGGTAAGAACCTTATGATTTCTACAGCCATACCACCCTGAATGTGCCCGATCTCGTCTGATCTCGGAAGCTAAGCAGGGTCGGGCCTGGTTAGTACTTGGATGGAAGACTGCCAGGGAATACCGGTTGCTTTCGCTTTGATCTCCAAGAGGGAATTTCTTGGGAACATGGGCTACTGCTGGCTGTGGATGCTGCCTTCATGGAGATGGCACAACCTCTCTACAAACTGGCTAAGGGAGGACTCACTATGGTAGAGTGTGGACAGCTGAGGCAGAAGGAGCATTTCGGCAATTACAAAGACACAAAAAGCCTTACTCTGTGCCCCAGCATCGGTCATCCCAGATGTTACCAAGCCCTTCCACTTCTATGTGGATGGAAAGGCAGGGCTGACTAAAGGAGTTTTGACTCAGACTCTGGGGCCTTGGCGAAGGCCCGTGGTCTATCTTAGCAAGAAACTAGATCCAGTAGCAGCTGGGTTCCCCCCTTGTTTCTGCATAATTGCGGCCATGGCCCTCCTGGTCAAGAATGCATGCAAATTGACTCTGGATCAAAATTGACTCATATTGACTACCACCCACATTATTGAGGGCCTTCTCTGGACTCCACCATACCGGTGGATAACAAATGCCTGAGTCACGGGGTATCAGGCCCTCTTCCTGAACGAAAAAAAAAAGTGATCTTCCGGCCCCCGGCAGTACTAAATCCAGCCACATTGCTACCAGAGGTGCTGGCTGACCACCCACACAACTGCAGGAAGGTCCTAACCCAAGTCATGGGAAGAAGGCTGGATCTCAGAGATACTCCCCTCCCGGATGCGGAAATGACTCTGTTCACAGAAGGGAGTAGTTACATGGTCAGTGGAAAGAGGTATGCGGGGGCTGCAATGGTTTCTCCTGAGCAGGGACTCTGGACAACAGCCCTGCCACACAGGACCTCGGTGGAAAAGCAAAGCTGATTGCATTCACCAAGGCGCTACAGATGGCCAAGGCCGCGGGCACTAATTGGAAACTACAGTGTGCCTACTGGCTCCAGAGCTCTGAGCAAGGAGAGAATGAACCAGACTCTCGAAGACACCTTGACAAAGTTAATTCTGGAGGCTGGCAGTGGATGGATGGATCTCTTTCCTTTTGCTCTCCTCAGGGCACGATGTACACCCTATTTAAACAAGGTGACCCCATTTGAAATGTTTGGGACGACACCCACCCCCCCGCCCCCGCTCTGTCCTAGGCTACAGGAGGTTGCCCTAGCAGAAATGACCGATCAGTCTATACCCCAGTCACTGCAGGCATTACAATCTGTCTTAAAAAGAAGGGATCCAAACTGCCCACACTGGGACAGAGACAGTGGTGGAACCACATCCCAGGGACTTGATTTGGATACGTCACTATCAAGTGGGGAACTTGAAGCCTCGCTAGAAGGGACAATTTACTGTTATCCTAACCACCCCCACGGCAGTAAAAGTAGAAGGTATTAGGGCCTGGGTTCATGCGGGTCACGTCAAACAAGCCGAGAGTAAGGATGCCCCCCAGAGATGGCAGCGGCAGCTGACAGACCCTGTTGACCATGGACTAGAAACTAAGACTAAAAAAACTGTAAGTTTATTGTTGCTATACTAAACAAAATTGGGGCGATAAAATGTTAGTTTTATATGTTCAATATAAGATAGAACTATCTGAAAAGTCAAGGATTTGACTAATCTCCAAAGAAAAGGGGAGAATGTAAGGGCCTGCCCCTCCCAGAGGAACGTGCTTGTGGACCCTGGATGTAGTAGGGGCGGGGCAGGCGGGTGGAGATGTCCAATCGGTGTGGCATTTGTATATCCACTAGGGTGAATTGAGATCCGATTGGCCACCTGTGTAGGGGTGGGGCTCAACTGACCGCATAAAGGTCGCTGTGCAAGGAGAGCTGGAGAGCTGTGGTGGGAGCAGAGGGAAGAGTTGGTGGGAGCGGAAGAGTCCGTTGGGTGGAGGAGCTGTCACAGTGGAGCAGGTGGGGGGCACATGGGTGGGTGTGGAGGACAGCCTCGCATGAGCCCCTCTGGGCCAGCAGACGCTCTGGAGCTGCCCCGCCCTGAAGTGAGCCAGGCCCCCCTCCCTAGCCACCCCCCCTCCCCCTTGCAAAGATGGGCAAGGCTGGGAGGTGGAGCAGGTGGACAGGGAGAAGGCAGGGGTTCTTGGAGGTGCAGCCCCCGAACTCCCAGACCGCGCTGGGAAGATGCGCCGTGGCACTCACGCAGCCCAGAGGGGAGTGTGTCCGGCTCTACAGGAACCCTGCACTTCCGGCCCCCAGCCTGCCTCAAACCAGTTATGTGACCTTCCTGTCACTTTCCCCACATCCAGAACACTCACACTGGGAGCCCTCAGGGCCTGCTTCCCACCCACAGGACGGGCGTGGGCAGGTCCCCTCTCTGGCCAGCAGATGGCAGCGCCGCCTCCCGCTGTGGCCGCGGTCGCAGCGCCCCCCCCCCCCCCCTTTCTGGTCCCGCCCCGGCTCGCGACCCTTTGAACCACTTCCGCGTCCAGGGCAGCCCCCACCCCGCCTGCAACACCACGGGAGCCGGTGTGTCCGGCCAAGAGTTCCCCGGAGAAAGCGCCGAATCCCTGAGGCTTCAGGAGCGCAGGGAACGGACAAGACCGGACATCCGCTTCTTTCTTTAAGCACGACCTTTGACCCCCCTTCCCTCTGCAGGTCGCTGGAGGCCGGGGCTCTGTCCCCCTCCTCCACCGCCAGGCGGGGGGCGCAGGGGCTGGGCGCGCGGGAAGTGGGCGGGAAGAGCTCGCAGATGGCGGGAGGTGCTCGCGTTTCCACAGGCCCCCGAGAGGTTGGGACGCGTCGTGCACTGAGCGGGTGAGACGCGTGGACCCTAACGGAGATGAGCGAAGGTGACCCGCAGGGGCTCTGGGCTGGGGCCGTGAGGACAGGCCCGTGAGGACCCGTCTGCCTGGTCGTTACCGACGCGTGGGTCCAGGACGTCTCTGAACAGGATCCCCGCACGGCCAGGCGCCCGTTTTGTGTCCTTGGGCAGGGTCACCTCTTCGTGGGCAGTTCCCTTGTTGTTTTTTGTTTTTTAAGATCTTATTCATTTGACAGACGGAGACCACAAGTAGACAGAGAGGCCGGCAGAGAGGGGCGGGGGGAGCAGGCCCCTGCTGAGCAGAGAGCCCGATGCGGGGCTCGATCCCAGGACCCCGGGATCATGACCCGAGCGAAGGCAGAGGCTATAACGCACGGAGCCCCCCAGGCGCCCCCGTTCCCGTGTGTTAAACGGGGACAGTAATACCGGCCGGCTTTGCGGGCTGGTAGGAGTTAGTTCAGGTAAGCTCCCTGCAGAGGGAATAAACAGGCAATTAAACCCAGGATTTGGGGGAGAACCACACAGGGCTTGTGGGAGGACGACATGGAGAGACGCGCACCCTCACGGCTTTCGACGTTTCTCGGAAGCTTCCTGGAAGACAGCCGGCGGCCGGGGGAGCCTTGCCAGGCTGGGGTAAGGTGTTCAGGCTGGAGAAGCGGTTGTGGAAGCCACAGGGAGCCTGGGCCTCCCTCAGGGTCTGAACCGAGCTCGGGAGCGCGCGGGACCGACGTCTCGAGGCCGAGGACCTGGCGGCTGAGGGGCTGCGAGCTCCGCAGGGGACGTGGTGACTTCCCCGAGGCCGCGGCGCGCCGCCTTGTTTCAGAAACTCCGTTCGGGGAGCGCGGGGTGGCAGCGGCGGACGCGGGGAGACGCGGTGCGGGCCTGGAGCCGGCGCGGCCGCCGCCGAGGGGTCAGCCCCGTCGAAGACGCCGGAGGAAGCGCTGAAGCCGGAGGAGGACGCTCGCCGGCGGCCGGCACGTAGGGAGAGGCCCCGTCCACTGGGGACGCGGCGCTCCGAGCACTTGGTCATCCTGGGACCCACCGAGCGGACTGTTCCATCGCCACCTGTCGTCTGGGCCACAGCCCTGAGGCCCTCAGGAGCCCCCGCCCGCGAGCGGCTGCCCGTCTCTTCGCGGTGCTGCCGCTGCTCTTCTCCGGCCGTCTCTCCCCCGCCCGCCCGTCGCTCTTCGCACCCCCTCCCCCGGCCCTCCCCAGACCCTCCTGGCCATCCTCACTCCCAACGCTCTGACGATCCTGCTGGTTGGTGGCGTCCCCGACAGCCACCTAACAGATCTCTGGCCGCCACCCCACAGGCGGGCAGGTGCGCTCCCTCCCTATGAATTCCCGCTCGCTGCTGCTCTGCTAAAGCCCTTTGCCTTCAGGGCTGCCGTCCCGTTTCTCAGCCTGGACCGCAAGGCTGTCAGGGCCCAAGCCCTGCTGAATCCGACGTGGCCATCGCGCTGGCCCCTCTCTCCCCCAGCCCGAGGCTCTGGGCTGTCCCCTCCGACTGGACCAGCCTCCGCCGGTCTGGAGAGTGTGTGGGGGCACCACGGACTGAAAGGCAGCCGGCTCCTGTGTGGTCTGCCCTGGGGCTGTCCGACAGAACTCCCTGTGCTGAAGGAAAGCTGCTGTCCGCGCGTGTGTCCCGTCCTCTGCACCTGCAGCTACCAGGCACCTGCAATGTGGTTAGTACAACGGAGGATGTGAACTGTAAATTCTATTTCACTTCACGTAATTTTCATGTCAGTGGTTGCATGTGGCCACTGGCGACCATAGGGGGCCATGCACTAACTTCATTGACCTTAAAATGTCAAGGCAGAACCATCAAAGATGGACCGGGAGCATCTGTAAAGAGTGATACCAGCTTGGATGGAAGGGGAATCACTAATACGTAGGAGAACAGGTATCATGTTGCATGGGCTACAATTCTCGTCGGGATGGATCTCTGCTGGGACGCCTGGGCGGCTCAGTCCGTTGAACGTGCAGACGTTCGGCTCAGGTCATGATCTCGGGGTCCTGGGATCTGAGTCCCTGCTCAGCGGGGAGCCTGCTGCCTCCACTGCATGTGTACTCTCTCTCTCTGACAAATAAAATACTTACACAAAAAAGATGTATTTCTCCAATTAACGGGATTCCAGATACCAAACCAGTGCTTGACAACAGCTCTGATGTCCATCTGATGCCAGGTCACACACTGGCTAGCCTGCTTTATACTTCTACCCTCCTTCCTACCCGCCCTTGGCCTCCAGGGGAAGGGACTGCCTTTTGCAATGACTTGAATACATGCCTGTGGACGGGGAGGAGGAGGTGGCGTGAAAGGGAACCCTGGAAAAACCCAGAATGAACTGAAATGGACAAAATGTACACAAGGCACCCGAATCTCTCATCTTCCTCACGGTATCAGCCCAGGTATTTCCAGCCAGGTGTGGGCACACCTGCTTCCTCCTCCTTGCTCACGCTCACTTAGCCAGCAGAAGTCATTACTCTCTGCACCCCTGCGTGTCCTGAGGTGTCCGTGTCTGAGGGGTTCAGGCTGTGCCTTCTATACGTACTTCTTTCTCGGGGTGTGATGCTGTTCCACAGGCTTGACCCTGGAGCTTCCCTGCAGGGAAGGACTCTGCGTGGTGTGGCCCTTGCTGGCCACCAGCACCTACTTGGTCCACAGATATTTTACATTCTTTGGGACCAAAACGCCTAGGCAAACTTTTCAGAAACTCGGCTCCCTCTGGCAGAGCAACTACCTTCAGGAAAGGCTTCTGGGCAGGAAAGTCCAGGCCTTTGACTCTGATAGAAACGTCCAGATGCATTAGAAACAAAGCCTCTGGGGTTCCATGGGGCCCGCGAGAGCAAGAGCTTCTTTGTTCCCTGCTCCACATTCCTCCGGGTCTCTTGTACATTTTAAGAGATTCCCTACAAAATGAAGTAAACATATTTCTTTTATTGAGAGGAAAGACACTGTTGTTAAAAAAAAAAAAAAAAAAAAAAAAAAAAAACCCTAAGAAAGAACGAGAATGGATCTAGAGTCAAAGTTGTGTCCTCGGAGTCTGTGGCAGGTGAAGGCAAACCTCGGGCCCTCAGCCAGCTGGCCTGAGCTGGGCCCTGTCCCCCATTCCCTCAGCAGAGTGGCGATCTGGGCACAGGAGCCCAAAGTAGACCCCGTGTGTCCGCCACGCAGCACTGAAGGGCAGGGCTCCGAAGCAGACGTAGGGATGTTAAACCTGCCAGACTTCCTCGTCCCAACTGTGGACGTGAAAAAAAAAAAAAAAAAAGAAAAGAACCAGCCCTTCCTCTTCATGCTCAGGAGCCCTGCAGGCTGGGGCCACTAGGCTCCCAGCAAAGGAATGACGGACCCAACCCAAACCTGAGCCAAGAAGGAACAATGGTCCCACACCCTGTCTGCAGGAGGAAAGGGAAGCCGGAAGCAGCAGCTCCTCAGGGACTTGGGGGCTTGAAAGGTTTACGTTTCCGTCCTTGTGAGCACAGCCAGGGCCTGCAGGTGCGGGGGCCTCCGCCAGCCTCCTACCCCCCCCCCCCCCGCTGTTGTTCTTACAGTCCAGTCCGTGGCCCTTCTGCCAGCCGCGGGGCCTTCAGAAGGATGTGGTGGGGACAGGGAGCCCGAAGGGGGCTAGAAGGCCACCACCATCGACCCCTCCGACTCCCTTTCCAAGGGGGCTTGTCTCCTCCCACGCCGCTGCCCCGGGCTGCAAATTTTTCAGTCACGAGAGCAGGTGACGCTTGCAGGAGCACTTGGGTCAACAGAAACAAGACAAGTAGAACAAAAGCCAGGAAGTCAGAAATGGTTTCCAATATGGTGCATCGACCAGAGAGCAGGCTCCCTAGGTGTTACCGGCTGAGGGCCTGGGGCTTTCCGTGCTTGCACAGAGGCTGCTCCGAACCACGCTGAGGGAAGAAAACAAACCACAGAGGTCCGTGGTCCTGTCTTTGTTTCGGACACAGGCATGACGTCATTGGAGCTGTGTGTGCATGGGTCCTGATCCGAAGAAACCATTTGTAAATGCCATTTTTGAGACGGGGGAATTTCAATATGAACAGGTTTTAGATGATATTAAGGAATTCTTGTCATTATTTTTTAAGACAGATTTTTTTTGAGAGTGAGCGAGAGAGAGCACAAGCAGGGGCCCAGGGAGAGGGACACACAGGCCTCCCGCTGAGCAAAGAACCCCACGTGGGGCTCGATCCCAGGACGCTGGGATCATGACCTGAGCGGAAAGCAGAGGCTTAACCGACTGAGCCACCCAAGCGCTCCTATAGTCAAAGAATTGTTTAAATGTGTTTTTAAAATTTAATTCAACTAATATACAGTGTATTACTTGTTACAGAAGTACAGGCTGGTGATTCGTCAGGCATACAAAATCGCAACAATCGCAACGTGAGCCCTCCTTAGTGTCCATCCCCAGTCACCCCTCCCCCGCCAGCAAACCTGTTTGATTAAGAGTCTCTTATGGTTTGTCTCCTGCTTTTGTCCGGTTTGATTTTTCCTTCTCTTCCCCCATGATCCTGTCTTGTTTTTCAACTTCCTGGTATCGGAGAGATCATAGATTTGTATTTCTCCGATTGACTTATTTCTCTCAGCATAACACCCTCTAGTGCCATCCACGTCGTTGCAAATGGCAAGATTTCTTTTTTTTTTTTTTAATGTGTGGTTTTTCTTTACACGTTTCCGTTAGGGGTGCCTGGGGTGCTTTGTCAGTGGGCATCCGGGCTCTTGGTGTCCGCTAAGATCTTGATCTCTGGGTCATGGGATCAAGCCCGCGTCTGGCTCAGAGCTCTTCCTCTACCCCTCCCCCTGCTCTCTTAAATAAATTAAAAAAAAAAAAGTTTCTGTTAAATGTAATAAGACATTACGGTTATGTAACAAAATTTACCTATTTTTAGACATGACCAAAGAACGTCAGGTAAATGGACATGTTTTGGGATTTGTTTTCAAATAATTCAGAAAAGAGGAAGAAGGAGAAAGGGGCAGCTGAAGCATCACTGAGGCGGATGTGTGGAAGTGGGTTTTACCCTCCCCTCTCGTGCCAGTTTGAAATCCTTCACAGAAAACGTGGATATACAGGGAGAACGTGAGTGTGGGAACCCGCCATAGAGACAGACGGGCAGTGCCTTGCCTCACCTCCACCAACGACACCTGTCACCGTCCTGCCCGGCAAGAGCGCTCCCTCCGCTGTCCCAGGCACTCGAGGGAGGATGAAGTCATCGGTTCTTCACCCCAACCGGGCCAGCACGGCAGTCACCCAGAAGGATGCGGAGGGAGCCTCGAGGGGTGGCGGGGGGGGGGGTGTTAGAGAATCTGAGGTTTCCACTTAAATACTGCCAAGCCCGCCTGCCTGGGGCTGGGGCCGCCTCAGCAATCACGAGAGTGTATTTGGCTGGTGCACTCCCCGTGCAGCCTGGAAACCAGAGCCCCCGTGGGAGCAACTTCCCCAGACCCAGTTCCCGGTACTCTGCCTCTGTGTGCTGAAGGAGGGTCTCTCTTCCTGGCGCCGCATCACATGATCGCTGCATTCCCATGAGATCCTCTCCCACGGCGGGCCTGAGCTCCAACCCTCTCCCACTCAGGAGAGCATGAAGGCTGGCCAGCCAGCCGCCTGTGCGTCTGTGGTAATTTTAGCAAGTTAATAAATCCCTAGAAAACATCATGGCTTATAAGACATTATAGCATTTGTTTTTTTTTTAAAGATTTTTATTTATCTGACAGAGCATAAATAGAGGCAGGCAGAGAGAGAGAGGAGGAAGCAAGGCTCCCCGCCGAGCAGAGAGCCCGATGCGGGCTCCATCCCAGGACCCTGAGATCATGACCTGAGCTGTATGCAGACACCCAACAACTGAGCCACACAAGCACCCTCATTACTTGTGACACAGCTCTCAACAGACTGTCACCATATTTGTCTTCCAAACTGAGTGTGGCTCCTGATCCCTGTGTCTGTGCCACACCACCCTCGCGTCAGCCCCACCGAGCTCCTCCTGAACACGAGGACTGCCTTTCAGCACGTGGCACATTGACTCAAATGAAGAAGTTCTTTTATTTATTTGCTTATCTTGGTGAGCTAGGTCACAGGGCAGTGTTTCAGAACAAGCCCAGTCCTGCCTCTCTGGACACTATTCGCTGAGTAACCTCAGGCAAGGACTACACCGCAAGCATGACACTCTTTCTACAAGTGGGGTGAAGAGTTGTCCAAGTAGCATGTGCACCGTGCGACGCAGCGTGAGAAATGCCGAGTGCCGGGCCCACCGCTCAGTCGGTGCTGGCTGGCGCCCTTATGCCCCGTCAGGCCTGCTCTGTGGCAAGGGCCTGGAGCTTGGCTGCTTCATTTCAGTCTCCCGGGCCGGCACAGCCCCTGGGGCAGGGCCATTCACCCATCGGTGCTCATGGAGCCCCGGCTAAGCACCAGGTACTGGTCTGTGCCCTGAAGATGGAGCTGCGAGCCAGCGCTGTGCTCTGGGGCTCGTGCTCCCACGGGCAGAGCTGGCCAAGCACACGGCAGTGGGACCCAGGGGGCCGGGGAGCCGGCCAAGGGGGTGAGGCGGCTGTTCTGCACGCGGCCGAAGGTCTCTCTGAGGGGAGCGGACGCTTACAGGAAGTGGGGGATTAAGCCACCCAGACAGGTGCCAAGTGCAAGCTCCAGGCCGAGGGGACAGCAGGTGCACAGGGCCTGAAGCGGGCAGTGCATGGTGCTCCTGAAGAGTGAGGAGCCCAGTGCGGCCCGAGGGGGACAAACGGTAAAGAAGGAAGACATGACACGATTCAGTAATTGAAAAAGATGTATTAAGATATTCACAAAGGTACAACAATTCTGAAGAAGGAAAAAACAAAAAATAATAACGAACTAGATGGGTTTTCCCGAGCTGGATACATTTCACTGAAAACCGAGAGGTGGTCTGGGATTTTCGTCTCTTAAGAAATGCCTTCTGGGTGTCCCCTGATCACATGGAATGTTAAAAGGTCTCGTCCTGCCACTAATAAGGCACAGGAAGGGCAGCTCTGCCAGCTGAGAGCAACCCCACCATTGTCCTCTGCAGCAGGCACAGGCACACTGGGACACAAGAGGAAGGGCTAGGAGGCGCCTGCTGCCAGGGCCAGGGGTCTGGTTGGGCGGCAAGGGGGCCGGGGGCCAGCGGCTGTTGCTAGAGCGGGTGCCGAGCTCTCAGTTTTAATCGATTCCACGTACTGGGGGAAGTAGGGGGTGGAGTAAAAATAAAAAAAAGAACCCCCCCCAAAACCCCACCCCAAACTTCAAAACAGTGACAGAGACGGGAACCCCAGAGTAGAAGTGCTAATAACCCTACCCTGATTCACAAGTCTAGACTATCTTCAGCCTCTTGAGACACCGGGAAGCTATCACAGAGCTATGACTGACGCCACGTCTCGCCAGACATGCCGGAAGCTCTTCCAAAGAGGATCGTCTCGAGACAGCTCCGGGTGCCACAGACTGGCTTTGTAATGACCCCATTTGTGCCCACTTAAAAGGAAAAGAAACTCCTCTCCTTTGGCTGGACGGAGACCCTTACTTCAAGCAGGAAGGACCTGGGCAAAGAATGTTAAGCAGTACTTCTTACTCTCCAAATGCTACCCACTCCTTAAGCAAGGCCTAGGCTTCCTACATCAACGGTGTTTATGGTATCCATCTGAAAGCATCGAGGAAGCGGTGGCCTCGGCATTTACCCTTTGCTGGTCTCACTGTGCCAGATCCACAAACTGAGAGGGTTAGGGTGTAACATGAAAGTCGGTCTCACAACATACAAAGCGAAAGACCACCCTGTATTCTAGAGAGAAATACACCAACAAAGACTTCTCAAGCTGTGTCCAAGGGGCACGCGAGATGAGGTTTTCCAACTCCTACAGCCCAGCAGGGGTGCCGACACTGGTCAGCGTCTCCGCTCTCCGACCACAATAAATGCTAAGACTGGCTAAGCCCTTAGACCACAGGGCCACGTCTACTGGAACACTAAGGATCTGCACTGTCTCCACGAAGGCAAACCGCACGTAAATGACAGCAACAGGAATGTTTTGGACTTTTCCCAACTGTAAATGACCCTGGAAGACAGCACAGAACAGCAAGGCAGTTCATATATACGTAGAATCATAGCATCTTTTTGTCATGCAGCACTGGCTCCCCGTATCAGATTAAATAAAATGTTTATACATATCCTTTATACAATCTTTTTCTCCTTCCGTGAATAAACGTGTTTGTCCTTGCCCAGCTCTCCCAGCCCACACGGGGTTTGGGCTCCGTTTTCTGCACAAGTGTCCCATTTCATTTATTTCTTGCTTAGGGTATGTTCTGGGTCTTCTCTTAATTCTTCCGGATGTCCGCATACACCACAGACTCTGACTTGTTAATCTTGTCACTGTGATGTCCACCAGAGTGGTCTAACTGCGCATATATGACTGGGCCCTGGAGAAGAGAAGGACAATTAGGGGTTTAGGAAAACCGGGGGTCCCTCCAAGGGCAGGTGCAGAAGCAATCATTGAAGAGGTAACATTAGGGTTCCAGAGTCGTGAGTTCCTCCTTTTAGACGTCTTGGAGGAGACCTCTTAGGAACAGCGTGTCCAGGGAAGACCCTAAAACAAGTCTTGGGACTGTTGAAGCTGGTGCCTGGGGGCACGTTACCTTATGCCATCTACTTCTTTATCTGTTTGGGGATTTCTGTACAGCAGAATGTTCCTCCTCAGGAATTACCCTTACCTCAATACCTGCCACAGAATTCCTCAGCCCTTGGAACTGGGATCTGAGTTTTAAGAACTAAGATGGGCACTTACCCCAACCCGAGACACCCTGAAATCATGAGCATCAGACTAATGCCAGTAAGAAACCAGCATCCTGGGTATCACTCAAGGATATGCCCAGTCTGAACCGGTCACTTTGTACAAACAGGTGCTTAAAAACATTTCAAATACTCTCTCAAAACATTTCAAATACTCTCTCATGTGCCTACTTAGAGTATAACCCTTTCGGTCTGATCCTGTCATAACTAATAAAGACATTGCTTCGTTGACATCTAAGACCATGTAACTATTTTTCCTGTTTTAAAATAAAAAACCAAAAGGCTACGACTGAAGCAACGTGAAGAAAACTCTGCGGACCAGTGTGGAAGTCCTCCCTTTGGCCTCAGCATGAGGAAGGGGGCTCCATAGTCTCAGGCAGGGCAGCCAGGGAAGGCGGGGGGCAGGGGCGCAGAGCAGGGCACAGGAGTCCCTCTGGCTCCGGGGAGGCTGTCGAGCAGAGGCCGGAGACGGTGCCTGCACTTCACAACCCTTATTGTCCCTCCCTTCCGACCCAGAGGTTCTGAAGTTACAAACAACAACACCACAATAGCTCTGATTGCAAAAGACAAGTTCAGTATAACCCAAAGTCAACTTTTCTCCCAATCTAGGAAACTCTCCTGGGAAGTCCAATATTGTACTTAAACTTTCACCTCTGGAATCCTAAGCTCAGTGGCCAGACGCCTGTAGTTTCAACTGAACAAGCATACGCCCACCTAGGAGCCCCTGAGCCTGCCTCCTCTAATGTGACCCGGGGGCTCCCGAGGAGCGCAGGCCCTCCAAGCGCTCCAGAAGGGACACGTCGGCTATTGGGGCTGCACCACGTGCAACTGCAGTGAAAAGTGGATCACAGAACAACACCCCAGGGCTGCCTCTCGGGCCCACAGCCTGTCCCTGAACAGACCATGACCAAGACCACTGCGAACGGTCCAGCCGACTGTGGGTGTGTGGGTGAGCATGAGGACACGGCTGCACTCTCCCGGCCAGACCTGCCCAACCGACCTACAGAACCGGGAACCAAATAAACACGGTACCATGTTCTGGGGTTTTGGGGTGGTCTGTTACACAGCAACAGGCCACTGGTCCACCAGGCGAGTGGAAGAGAGAAGAGAGAAAACAAAGACGAGAAAGAACACGGAACAAGCTGAGAATCAGCCAGTAGATGCTGACACACCAGTACGGTGTCTCATGCAAGACAGCGTTGTCTTTCCTGGCAAGAGGACACAACATTTGTCAAAAGCAACTGGGAAACACTGAAAGATACAAGGAATCCCCTCCTGTTGGTGGATTTGTGTTTTTTTTCCTTCAACTGCTTACCACTATGCCCTGTCCTCACTCCCTTTCCCTCTTAGAATGGGCTCCCGAGATCCGGGATCTTGTGAGTTCAGTGCCTGCGGCGGGACCAGCAGACCCAGGAGCGCCGGTGAAAGGGCAGATGATGCAACGGGCCCAGAGGAATTCTGGGATGTCGGTCAAGCTCAGGCACGTGCTGACAGATCTAGCGCAATCCAGAAGAGCTCTCGGAAGTCGGTCCGGAAGGCCCTCTGGAAGCTGAAAGCAGCCTGGGTCCCTGCGGAACATGCAAGTCGGAACATGCAAGTCCCACGCAAGGGAACGAAGACGGACGTGGAGATGACTCCGCCGCCGCGAAGAGAGTCACTTTTGGGTGTTCGAGAATTAAGACAACACCAGGAACAGCACCTGTGCTGACGTGGATGTCCACCGTACATCTCGGCACTCACCCCTCCAGCCTCCCCTTCCCTTCGGTGGGGTGCGGCTGGGGACTGCTTTACCACAAAGAATTACATACAATAATTGAGTAAGAAGCTGCTCTGGATATGTTTTCCCCGATTAATTACTACACAAATTGTCTTTAACTAGAAAATGTTTCAAGAAACAATCTGCTTGACTCAAGTCTCTCCTGTTAGTGCTGGTAGGAGATAAAATTACTCCTGAATTCCATGTGTATGAAAAGTTTTCCAATATGAAGACACAGGGGTGCAGGTGGGGGCAGAGGGTTCATGGAGAAAGGGTTGCCCCAAATGCACATTAATCACACGACTTAAGCTACCGTGTTCTGTCCTGCCGTCCACTGGCCGCCGTCTCTGCGGCCCTTTCTGGTCTCAGTCACACCCGATCTGTCAGCCCAGGCACCACCAGAAGAGAACATCTGCTTTCACCACATGCTCGGCGACCGCTCACAAAACAGCTTTTTCAGTATTTATGTCCTGCCAGAAATAAGTGTGACACACAGCCACGTGTTAGGATGAGATCAATGGGCTCGAGTGTGTCGCGGACTTGACAAGAACGGGACAGGCCGGAGAAAACAAGCAGCTGCCTCCAAGCCAGACAGATCTGGACGGGACAGCAGCTCCGCCACCCAGCAACAGAGCAAGCTTCCCTTTGTCCACGTGCAACGCGGGACACAGAAGATCGAGCTGCGCAGGGCCATGCCGAGTGCTGCTCGAGCTGATGCACCCGCACCTCAAAGGCTGCTACGTCCCCACGCCCCGGCCACAGGGCACAAACTGGGTCATTGCGTCCCCACGCCCCACCAATGCCTGCCTCCTGCACACAGAACACTAACCGCCTCTAGCACGGGGTTCAGGAAAGATGCCCACAAAAATGATTTTAAACTCAACTTCCCAAAGGCAGCGTTTTACTTGTCATCCCCGACACAGGATACTCGAAGCAGTGCCCACCTCGTGCCCTTCCCGGCCAGGCCGCCAGCTCGCGCTCTGCTGAGCCCCCACCCTGTGTGTGCTGCTCACCCTCTGCCGGCTCAGGTAAATGACCTGGACGGGAAGAGCCATCAGGGTGACCCAATCCCTGTGGGACTCAGAGAAGCCTACGGGCGAACTTCTGGGGAAGGTTTTCCTCCACAACAAAACCGCATGGGAGGCGAGTCGGCTCTTCTCCCACGGCCTCTGCTCCACGGGAGAAACCACGGCAGCCATCTGGAAGCTGCGGGAAGGAGCCCAAGAACAAGACGATATGCAGAGACTGAAAGAGTACAGTGGGTCGGGGCGTCTGGGGGGCTTAGTCTTCAAGCATCTGCCTTTGGCTTGGGTCATGATCCCAGGATCCCGGGATGGAGCCCCGCATTGGGCTCCCTGCTCGGCGGGGAGCCTGCTTTTCCCTCTCCCACTCCCCCTGCTGTGTTCCCTCTCTCACTGTGTCAGTCTCTGTCGAAGAAATAAATAGCATCTTGAGAAAAAGAATATGGTGGAAAGAACTATGTTGTTGATGACACTGTGGGGCCACTGAACTAAAGAACACAGAAGTACCTTCCTTGGGACCCCTTGTGAATAAATAAACCTCTGACTATTAAAGCTACTTTTACTCAAGCCTTCCAATTATAACAAAAATAGTGACCAAAGCAAGACGAATGAAACAGCAAACTTAGTGTCTTGGTTGGGTGTTACGTCTCATCTTTTGTAAATATCCTCCTTAGGTTCTCCTGCTGCTTCTCTTCTGATAAAATAGCACGGATGTATTTATTTCTCCCAGTAGTAACTACAAATGCTACCAGGTTCTCAGATGGTGCCTGCAGGTAGGAAACGGAAGGTTTTGGTGATCAGAGAACATGTCATGATAAAATCCCAGAAGAAGGTACAAAGGTATAGTTTGCACATATTCCTACCCACACCCCCACTTCACCGGTCTGACTGCCAGCGTGCTGGGCAACCGCCTACCCCGTCCTTATAAAGCACAGAGCACCACAGGCCCTTATAACTAAAAAGAGAAAAATGAGAAGATCGACTTGCCCCAACCCATCATTTCAGAGATGACAAACAGATGCTGAGATGAAATAATTCTCCCCACGTTACCACCACCACTGGCTGGCCTCAAGTCAGTGCCAGTCTGTAACACATCACTAGTTCTCTTATTTTTTTAAATACTTCATTTATTCATTTGACAGAGACAGACACAGTGAGAGAGGGAACACAAGCAGGGGGAGTGGGAGAGGGAGAAGCAGACTGCCCGCTGAGCAGGGAGCCCGATGCAGGGCTCGATCCCAAGACCCTGGATCATGACCTGAACTGAAGCAGATGCTTAGTGACTGAGCCGCCCAGGCGCCCCCATATACCACTAATTCTTAACGCACTACCTTAGAGTTCATCTAAATACGAAGATCTCCTCAAGGATGTTTGCCGGTGTATTCAAAAAAACAAAAACTAAATAACCCCCCCTCAAATATTCATTAGGACTAAAAAAAAATTCAGGACATCACAGAAAAGCCTAAAAGTGATCCCAATAATCCAGGAGATCCTAAGGTTTTGGGGGGGCAGGGTGGGTGCCAATCATCTCCCCAGTTCAGCCTATGTGGCCTGCATGGCCAGTACCCACGTGCCTGTGGAATGGTTCACACCAGAACATACAGATCAGACTCTTAAGAGAATCCTGATGTTTGGTTGCATTCAACTGATAGAAGATGATTAGTCTAGGGTGCCTGGGTGGCTCAGGAGGTTAAGTGTCTGCTTTAGCCTCAGGTCATGATCCCTGGGTCCTGGGATCAAGTCCTGCATTGGGCTCCCTGCTTGGTGGGGAGTCTGCATCTCCCTCTCCAATTCGCCCTACTTGTGCTCTGTCAAATGAATAAACAAAATCTTAAAAAAAAAAAAAAGGGTAATTAATCTCATAAATTCCCTAATAAGATGGACATACCAGGTCAAGTACGTTTTCCCTAAACTGTGAAGATCTTTGCAGCCTCCATCTAAACAAGCTGAGGGAGAGTGTATGTCACAAGGGATCTGGCGAAAACAACTTCCATCAAAAACTCCGATGCTCAGAGAGGCATCGCTCTGGAACCTGAAGATAGCACTTGACTGACGGTGAATAAAAGCACATGCCAGGGGTGCCCAGGGCTGGGGGCTGCAGGGGAACAGGGCTCAGTCAGTTGAGCATCACATTTGATTTCGGGATTGTGAGATCCAGCCCTGTGTTGGGCTCCACGCTCAGAGGGGAGTCTGGCTGGAGACTCTCTCTTGGCCCCTCCCCTGCTCTCGCTCTCTAAAAGGAACAAATAAATCTTTAGAGAAAAAAAGCACAGACTAGGATCACCTGTTAATGCTCTATGGCACTTGGGAACTTTATGGTGTGAAGGAAGCAAACATTTTTGCCTTCGGAGAACAGTCCCTGTTGTGAGTTGACATGGCCACAAGATGCAACGCCAAACAAAACAAAAGCTAGAAGAGAAGTCTCCTAGGAAATCACATGATCTACGTCTAAGCCTGGCCCTAACTGGCAGAGGATGTGTAAGTGCCAGAAACAGGTAAGGCAGAAACTAGTCTGAACAAGCACAACTGCAAAATAAAAGGTACAGTATGACTTGGTAAAAATAAGTGAGTCAGACAAAGGGTACTCAGGTGCACGCCACCGAACAGAAACCCTGATGTGCAGTTGATGGGGACAGAAGAGGCCTTCAGGGCTTTGCCCTGGGCACAAAGGGAACCTCCCAGGAATCAACTGTGGGGAATGCTCCAATTCTGCTCCCAAAGCTAGTCTGCTCTTACCTTGCAGATGCTGAAAAATGCCCCTACTGGTCGACACTGTGGTTGGGTTATTTCTCACCAACTTCGGCCTGGGCAGAACCCTGGGGGCTGACTCGCAGGAAGGGAGGCAGCCTCTGACTCAGGGGCAGCAGGCATGGGAGGGGGAGGTGTTGGCCCTCCAAACAGTGTGGGCAAGTCTGCCTACAGAGCAAGGAGCCCTCGTGTCTCCTTCCTCTGCTCCACTCCCAGCAGGGACTTCCTTCTGGAGAAAGTGATGAACCCAAGAAGAGACTCCCAGCAGCAGGTTCAGAGGTCCCCCGGTGGAAGACAACAGCACCTCATATCAACAGGGAAGCCCGTGACCCAGGAAGCTCTGTCCCTACACAAGCAGCTTCGGGTCAGATCTGAGCACCTTCACTATCAATGGGTAACCAGGGGTCACTAAGCGTTTGAGTAAAGCTTCTAACATCAAAGAAACGATGAGAAAAAAGTAACTGAAAAGAAACAGCAAAATCAAGTGACAGAAGAAAACATTTTTAAAAAATCACATAAAATAGGGCGCCTGGGTGGCTCAGTGGGTTAAGCCGCTGCCTTCGGCTCAGGTCGTGATCTCAGGGTCCTGGGATCGAGTCCCGCATCGGGCTCTCTGCTCGGCAGGGAGCCTGCTTCCCTCTCTCTCTCTCTCTGCCTGCCTCTCTGCCTACTTATGATCTCTCTCTGTCAAATAAATAATTAAAATCTTTAAAAATAAATAAATAAATAAATAAAATAAAAAGCTCTATTTAAAAAAAATAAAAATAAAAAAAAAATAAAAATCACATAAAATATATGAAAAAATGGTATGTGCAGAGAGAAGAAAATGCATTCATGAAAACAAGTACAGGTTATTATAGCGAGAGTAAGAAAAAGCTTTTGAAAATTATTAAAGGGGCACCTGCGTGGCTCAGTCAGTCAAGTGTCTGCCTCCGGCTCAGGTCATGATCTCAGGGGCCTGGGAATGAGCCCTGAGTTGGGCTCCCTGCTCAGCGGGGAGCCTGCTTCTCCCTCTCCTTCTGCCCCTCTCTCAAATAAGTAAAATTTTTGAAATACATACATACATACATACATAGATGCGTACTTGGAAAACTGCAAATAAAAAGGCAAATATTGACTCCATGAAAAATAAAAAATTATAAAAGGAAGCAAATATATGTGGTACAATGGTGGGAAAAAAGGTTCACTCGACTCTGAAATGTCCCTAAATACAGTGACATAACCACATCGGGAAGAGGCCCGTGTGCATGTATGTGCACAGAATGTGTGTGAGGGAAAAAGACTGGGAGAAAAAGAAATGTATATTTTCATTTTCCATAGTAGGGGGTCAGTAGATAATATCTAAAACTGAAGAATCTAAAAGTAGTAGTATAATAACGTTGTTTAGAAACATGAAGTTCCGTCTGGGAACTGCCTCAGGGCAGTAAGCGCAGAGTGTCACAGGGCTCCTCTTACTCAGAAAAAATAGTTAAAAGAATGGAAAGCATTCGGCTATTATGTCATTTTTTTCCTTATTCTCTTCTCTTTCCTTCCCTTTTCTGACTCTGGTCAGATGTGGCCCATCTCCTCTAGTGAACCCTAGAGGTTCATTCGTGCTTCATTGTGGGTAGTTTCTATTGCTGTCTTCGAGCTTTCTGATCTTTTCTTCTTTGGGTTATGCCATCCAATGCTGCTGCTGCTGTTCACGCCCCACCCCCTGCCCTGTTTTGGTCTTTTTTATGTGTCTCGTTATGTCAAGGTTTCCTTTACATCATTAAAGTTATTTCTAAGATTTTCATGCTTGTTTAAATGTCCTGGTTCTATGTCCATTGTCTGTCATTTCTCGTTTTGTTTCTATTGATTGGCTTTTCTCCTGGTTATGTTATTATCTTCCTGCTTCTCTGTATGTGTGGTAATTTTTGATTGGTGCTAGACATCGTAAACTTTGCATTGCTGGGTGCTGCATTTTGTTGTATTCTTGTAAAGAGTGTCAGATTTTTGTTCTTGCATGCAGCTAAAATACTTTTACTTTAGTCTGATTCTTCAAAGGCCTCCTTTGAAGCTTTGTTATGGTGGGCTCACGGTGTCCATATGCTGGTGCTGCACTAGCTCTACTACTAAGGCATGACCAATTGTGAGGACTGCAACCAAAGCTCTGTGTAACACCACGTCTCTGCATTCTGGCCTTTAGGAACATAACTCAAGGGAGTCCCACCACTGCACATCTCTTTTTCTCTGTGGTTTCTTCTTCTCTGGTACTTTGCTTCATAAATCCTAGAAACCTTGGCCTCCCCAAATACTGACTTCTGCTCCTCAACTCACCGAGACAACTGAATTCCGGTTTGCCTCCCCTCCCAGCACTGCCGTCTGGGAACTGCCTCAAGGCAGTAAGCTCAGAGTGTCACAGGGCTCCTCTTCTTTGTGTCCTTTCTCTCAGGGATCAGAGTACCACACTGCGTTGTTTCATTTTCCAATGTCCAAACACCATTCTGGTTTTTATCTCCTTGTTTGTTTTGAACAGGTAAGCAATGCCCACAGCACTTAAAGCAGAAGAAAAAGTTTCGAAGCCTTCTTCAGATGTTATGCCTAACTCTCAAGCCTTTATTCATAACCCTATTCCCATTTGCAACCCAAATTTGTGAGCTGAGGTATCTGAGACATAGTATGTTCTCTGAAAGAGACAGACTAGGAATTAGTCATGAGCCCTGATGCTATGATATGACAGAGAATGTGCCAGAACCTGAGTTTTAGGCCCAGTTCTGTGAACTGCCGGGTGTGTGCTTTTAGGGAGTGACCATCACAGTGCCTCAGTAAAAGCTGTGGAATAAGAGCATGGTGGGGCACCTGGGTGGCTCAGTGGGTTAAGCCTCTGCCTTCGGCTCAGGTCATGGTCTCAGGGTCATGGGATCGAGCCCCCTTAAGGCTCTCTGCACAGCAGGGAGCTTCCCCCCCACCCCCTCTGCCTGCCTCTCTGCCTACTTGTGATCTCTCTCTCTGTTAAATAAAGAAGTAAAAAAAATCTTAAAAAAAGAAACATGAGTGCTGTGAAGTGTGTAAACCTGGCGATTCACAGATCTGTACCCCGGGGATAAAAATACATTATATGTTTATTAAAAAAAATTAATTAAAAAAAAAAAAGAAAAGAAAAAAGAGCATGAGTATATCACCCTCCACAGAACACTGTCATTCTGTCCTTCAGTTCCCTTTAAATCCACTGGAGCTCCAAAACACCTCAGGGAAAAACTGGAATTGGCCAAATTCCTTAGAATGCTTTCTATCCCAGAAGGACAGAATTGGTCCTAAGCTCTGGAATTCTGCCGTGCCGCAGTTAGAGTCCCAACAACACAGCCGGAACACATTATCAAGCACGACGCTAGATCCCATGCTGAGCTCCAAATCACAGTTACTTCTCCTCTGTGCTTTCCATACGAAGTCCACCTCCACGCCGTGCCCTGTTCATCGAGCTTACCGGTTACTCACACACATCTTTACTTTCAGATTCTTCTAGAGAACTCATACAAAATAATGGTTCCCGTTTTATTTTCAATACCAAGAATATCACTTTTTCCTGCTAATTCCTTGTCTTGCAGGTGCCTCAAGCATAATTTAGTTCACTGGACTTGTTTCCTTAAGCAGTTAAGGAATTACATCTGACAAGGCCATCCCCTAATTTCATCGGGCCGAGAGGAGCGGCATGACTAGTACAATCTAAACGGTGGAACCCTTTGCGGGCCGGATCCTTCTCCACGCGTTCCCGTGGCCCTCCTCAGCCAGCTCTTGCTTCCCCCTTCCCGGGTGGCTCTTTTTCCTGCCGCAGGGCTCAGTACTGTTTCCGGCACCAGGAAAGTGCCAGGACGCAGAGCGGGGGGTCAGAGCTGCAACTAGCCATTACCTGGTGGGATCCGGAAGGCAGGCTCTTTACCAGACCCTCTGCATCGGAGGGCGACTTCCGTGGCGCCTCCTTAAGTGGGGACGCGCTCTCTGACGTACTGCAGCTGGTGAGTTGGCAGTTTGGAGAACAAATGTAAAAAAAAAAAGAAAATAAAATAAATGGAAAAAAATATATAGACAGGCAAGTGATGACAAGATGAAGCAGCAGATAACACACAACACAACAGAACGATGAGGGTCAAAATGGTCACAGACTCAAGGCTGTTTCTCGTCCCTGACACTACTTCTCTCAAGTTGATGAACCCACTGTGTGTGCACAGAAACCAGCGTGGCGCAACCTCTTGGCCCCACATTGCAATCATGCTACCTGCTGAGGGGGCTCTGGCTCTCAGGGTCACGTATGCTTCCGCTGCTCTGTGTCTTCCCTCTGTTGTCATCCACCTCGGCGAGCAAGCCCAGCCTTCCGGCCAGTGGCCCAAGGCAGGTCTCTGCTGAGTGCTCCAGAAGTCACCAGACCCGCACCCAGGCGCGCCTCCTTCCTTCCGCCCCATAGTTCCCCAGACTCAGTTTCCCCACGAAGGCTGCAGCCCAACCAGAGAACCCAGGAGGTCACGAACACTAAGAAACTGGGATGTCGCATGACACCGGCTGAACTTGGTCAGGCCTCTGGGGGTCTTTCAGAACGAGCATTATCTCATAAATAAAGGCAGAGTAACTGCAGGAGGAAACTCATTAGGGATTCCCTAGTGGTACTTGTCGGAGCGTAAGTCCTTTATGATGCATTTTTTAAAGCAACTCTCAGGACTGGGGGTGGGGTGGGGGGTCACGTTCAAGTGTGGTTACTAAGACCCAGAGGGAACAGGAATGGCGCTCTTCTCCGAAACAGGAAGCTCTGAGCTCTGACCCCAAACCAAAATGGTCCGGGGATCTGACACAAAGAGGGTCTCAATCACCAACACCACAATTCACATATGAAAGAACACGGACACACACACGCAACCACACACGCACCGCCGCTCCACACGAAGAACATACATACTCCGATGCACAAACCCTCTAGGAACCCTGACAGCCCAGGTCCCGGGGATGGTACACTCAACAAGGGGCCCATGCAAACACAGGACGTATCCGTGGACAAACCGCAGTAACTGCCGGGTTAGCTCAGAGCTAGCGGGTTAGCTGTCGACAAGGGCGAGGGACGGAACACACACTCACGTCGATGTTAACAGCAACGGCAGTGTGATTAGTTACCATGTGTCTAGTGGGGGTGGAAGAGGACCCCAGCCCTGCCACAGTCCCAGGGTGTCGTCTACGTCAGCTTTTCTTAAGAAGTGGCAGATAAGCAGGATCTGATCCCGGCACACCACGGCAGAAAGAGCAGGGGAGGGAAAAAACCACAGTAAGAAGAAAAGCAGCATTCACGGTGCCATGCAGGATTCTAGGCACAGTTCTGCCCCCTTCTGAGCCCCAAAGCAAGAGCTACAGACCCAGGTGAGTCACCACCCGGCGTGAGTCTCCCGCTGAAAACCAGCCCTCTAGTCACAGGTCTTCGTAAAGCACTCACCATGCAAAGGGGAAGACAGAGTGAGCAGGACAGAGCATTCCAAGCAAACAAGATCTGAATTTGAACACTCAAACTTGTTAGAACACGGCACTACTAAAGACCAGAGCAGCGGAGCCGGGTTCCCACCGTCCAGCAGCACGGGGGTCCGGCGCACGCCATCCTCTCGGAGCACAATCCCCGATTCAGGCTGCTGCCGGCAAGCCCGTGCACAGGAGGCCCGGCTCGTGCTGCAGCCTGAACCTGGCCTCCGCTTGGTCTTACCCTGGGAGTCATACCTAGCGTGCGTGGGCTGCCTGTCCAGCTGGAGCCAGGGAGAAGGTCCTTCAGTTAGACACGTACCCTCTGCTACGAGGTACTCTCTTTCCGAAGCCATAAACAAAAAGACAATCTACTTCTCTTTATTGCTCGTACACTCTGCTGTTCAGCTCTTACTAGCCGGGTTTAGAAGAGTCCAGCCGTGCATTTGAGAATGATCAAAGCAGTAAAACTGCTCACCAAGCAGGAAGAGCGGGAAAGCCCTCCCGTCACAGCGCTGCAGCCGTCAGCGCCGTGCTCTGAGACTAGCGTTTCATCTTCACCTAACTGCAAAGGAGAGCCTCATGAGACCACTACCAGAGACTCAAACCACACTCAGAGCGGGAAAGGAACGTGCGTGGCCTCGCAGTCCTAACTGTGGTCAGGGGGCTGCCGACAGCCGTGCTGATCACCGAACCCAGGACGGGCCTTCTGGAGCGGGGCGGAGGCACAGCCCGTGCTCACCCACAGGCCTCTGCGCTCCGCTGGCCCCTGCGGGACACAGGGACACACTCCCCCACTCCGATGTGAAAGCAAACAGTAGCTAATACTTCACCATTCTTTCTCCAAAAACATTCACGTTTTTTAAATTCCTTTCCTTCCCCCAACCTCTCCCCCACCCTACCCCCGCCCCCAAAGCAGATTTTCTTACCCCATATAATCCCGTTTAGAGTTTCTCCTTCTGTAGAGAACAGCCAGGGTCGTGCTGACGAGCAGAGTGAGACCCAGGACCACAGCAGCAACTATCCCCACCACCACCCAAACCGGAAACACGGGCAAGACCTCTGGAGAGAAAGAACAAAATCGTTTTAAGGTACTTTGCTACCAAGAGAAGAAGCAGGGTTTTATTAAATCACTAAGTGAGTGCTTTAGGGGCTTCCACGGCCTCTTTAGTGTCCGCATTATGAGCTCCTGGCGTCTGACTGACGACGTGCACACGCTCACGGGTGAAGGAGGCACGGGTGAGGCACGTCTGCCACACACACCTCCCTCCCGATGCTCTAAAGCCAGAGAAATTCCAGGGCTGCGAATTTACCGCAATTTGCTCTCCAACAAAGCAGACTTTGTCTCAAAGGAGACACCAAATGCAGAACCTGCATTTCCTGCTTCTTTTCCAAGAAAGGGAAGGCAAACACTGTCCTGCTTTTGCAAATGTGGAAACTCTCCCTCGAAGGACATGGAAGCTGTACTCACCTTCTTCCCCACGGCCCACCCCTTCCACCCACTGTGAGTTCGGTCTTTCTTCCAATTAATACTGAAGAAGGACATTCCTGAATTTGGGTCAGTGGGCTCCAAGGATACAGATGGGGAACCCGGCTCAAGCAGCTGGAGAAGCAGGGGCTCCCCGACCTCGCATCCAGAGGTACATAGGGGCAGGGCACCTAACTGCAGACAAACATACTCGGAAATGTCACTCCTGCTCTTCAACTGAACCTGAGACAAAGGGGACTGTGTTACCACTGCCAAAACACTCAGGGAAGTACCTTTCTCTACGACATAGAGCCTAATGTGTCCCGGCTGGGCAACAATGTCAGGAGGGTTTTTGACGTCACAAATATAGGTGCCGTTGTGGATAAACTGCATATTTTCTATGTTGATGGACGCGTCCTTCTTGTCCAGGTCTCCAGCCCAGCTGGTCCTGTCCTTAAATGGTGGATAATTCCCAGGATACACTTGCCCTTGGGAGTAGTGGAAAAACTGCAACCAGAGAAAAAAGACACATGAGCTCTCCTCACAGGCAGGCACCCGACACGCCGTAATGGGCAAAGACTTCATAGAGAAAGGCATACAACTCCATATGACAACTGAGCTATGGGACAGAAGCCAGACCAGCGTTTAGAAAGCACAGGGATTGACACTATTTCAGCTGAAGCCATAAACTCGTATATCATCTCAAATCTTCTCAATATGTCACTGGTGGAGTGATTACTGCCCATTCTTCAAACATAAGGAAAAGGAGACTCAAAGAAGCCATCTGTTCAGGGTCACAGTGACAACAGGGGGTGGACCCAAAGTCAAAGTCAGGACCATCTGACCCTTCAGAGCCAGTGACCACACCATGACAGAGACTGTGAATCCAAAGGTTTCAGTCTGAATTCACAAAGTTTACCACTTAGTTCTAGAAAGCCCTGAAGCAGGTAAAGCCTTAATATCACAGAGCAGTTAGTTAATCTGACGAGCTTCTCCCTCTTACGTACTGGTTTCCCAGGGAAATGTTACGGGTGTGTGAGAGGAAGCCCAGATACGCCGATGTCCTCACTTCTCTTCAAACATCAGCCTTCAGCTAACTTTCCTCACACCTGCTTTTTAGCAAAGGAACTCATTTCTCAAAGAAGCCTTGTTAAGCCCAGCACCTTGGAAGCTAGGTATGGTCTAGGGGCCGGGGATCTCTCCTGATCCTGGGCTTCGATCCAAGCAGCTCTTTCTCCTTACTCGCAGGGGAAACCTATAAAAACCAAAGCAACCAGCTCATCTTATTAAACATATTCTGATGCTTTTGAGTTAAAAGATCTTGTATCAACAGCTAAGCGTTCAGGAATTGCCTGTGATCAGGGTGGTGTGTAAGTATAAACTGCTCAGCTAAATACGCTAATGAACACAGCATGTTCTCCACAGTAAGTCTTGTAGACTTGCTTGATTGAAGCCACTTGACAAGACTGTCTCGAGCATAAATGGAGCCGACTTTTTGAGAGAAAGTTATTACCACTGGGTGTCTTCCTGGTGAGAAGGAACGTGGACTGAACAATGCCCCTCACACCCACTCTTACCGAAGACTTCAGGTGGGGAACCCTCACAGGTTTGGACTCATTTGAGTAAACTCATGTGTGCTCCATTTTGCGTCTGTGGGAAGCATCTTCTGCAGCGAGGCCGTGTTCCCATAAAGACGCAGACCGCTTCCCCCGGACGTCTGCATGACTCCTGCCCTCACTCACTCCTACGCAAACTCACGCACATTCACCCCCAGCTGTACCCAGGGAGTAAGTTATCTAACATCTGCACTCGTGGACTTGACCTCAGCCTGCCTTCCTTCTCTGGCATAACATCAAGGGCGGCTTCCTTTTTAATGAAAATCCCGGAAGACATAGGTCCACTTAAGGATTTGGAAGTCAGGTGTGATATATTCCAACCTGGAGCAACAGGTCTTGTTTTGGAGACTTAATTCAACAGTGAACATGCAGCTTTCCCGACATCGCATGTCGGGAAGTGAAGCCACTCAGGCTGAAGTTTACTCCCAGGGCTCCAGTCATCTCTACATACCGCCGGCTCCCAAAGGAGACCCTCAGGAGCTCATGATCTAGAGATAATGGACAGGCAGTCACTCTATTCTTTCAGGAAAGGCATCAAGGGTACATTTTTTGCACAAAGACTCTCCGTTTAAAAAAAAAAAAAAAAAAAAAAAAAGATCTCTCCACTTCACAGATGACCAAATAGCAGCTTCCAGAGCTTCTAAACCATGCGTTCTCAACAGGGGTGGCACCTCTCACCACGGGGGGCAAATACTGGTTCTGAGGACAGAAAACAATAAGAAAAAAAGCTACTCTTTTTTACATATAAAACAGATTTAACAGTGTATCTGTGGTCTCAAGATTTCATAGAAGGAGGACAGAAATTAGGAAAGCATGTTTCAAAGACACTCCGTAGGAAGGGGATAATGAATAATAAGACTGAGAGACACAGCTTGAAGCAATCCCTAAAGCCTAGAGACAGTAAACATTATAAACAAATGTTTCCCTCGGGGTGCCTGGGTGGCTCAGTGGGTTAAGCCTCTGCCTTCCGCTCAGGTCATGATCCCAGGGTCCTGGGATCGACCCCCACATCGGGCTCTCTGCACAGCGAGGAGCCTGCTTCCTCCTCTCTGCCTGCCTCTCTGCCTACTTGTGGTCTCTCTCTGTTGAATAAATAAAATCTTTAAAAACGAAACAAACAAACAAATAAAAAAAAACAAATTGTTTCCCTCTGAGTGAAGGGAGACATAGTGGAAATAACAGAGCAACCAGAGGGCAACAAAAGAGGGTTTGAACAATTCCCGCCTGTTTGGTGTGACATGGGGTAGGTCACGACCCTCTGAGCAGTTTCCCATGCCCCCCAAGTCTGCAGTGGGAAACACACATGTTCCTCACGAGGGTGAGGAGGCGATGAGACAGGTGTGCGAGGAGCACAGCCTCCAGAGGGTGCTCGGGGATGTAACCCATCATCACGCAGAATTTATCTTAGAGAGAAGCAGCACACTCTGTCCCTGCTGAGTACTGACACCCCGAAAAGGGAGACCCGCTAGAGCACGTCCATGTGCAGATGGAACCACAGAAACAGGACAAACTGTGCACTTTAGCCCCTCAGGAGTCAGACACGGTCCCAAGCACTTGACGTGACAATCCTCTGTGACCCTCACAGCAGCCCCAGGGGGAGGGCTGCTTGTCCCCATCTTGCAGACACGAATCAGGGGGGCCGGAGTGCCGGGAGGGCTCAGTGGGTTAAGCATCTGCCTTCAGCTCAGGTCATGATCTCGGGTCCTGGGATGGAGCCCCGCGTTGGGCTCCCTGCTCAGCAGGGAGCCTGCTTCTCCCTCTGCCTCTGACCCTCCCTCTGCTTGTGCTCTCTTACATGCTCTCTCTCAAATAAATAAATAATATGTCTTAAAAGTACATTAAAAAAAGAACCAGACGGTCCGTCCACGTGGAATCACCACACTGCTTGGTCCGCACTCAGCTGCTGACAGATGAACCTTCCTGTCAGCTCTCTGGCGCTCATCTCTGTTCGGCCACTCACCTTAGTCTGAAGTCCCCCCGCCCCCGGACTATTCCTACCCCCAATTATTCCAGAGCGAGAGCACACGACTGAGGACCTGCTGCACAGGAAGGCCCACGACTGCCGTGGAAGCAGATGGACTCTAAATAAAAACCCTCATACTTAAATCAGAAAGGAGTGTGTGTGTGTGTGTGTGTGTGTAAAACAGGAATAGTTCAAAGAAATACAAATAAAAATGGGGCAAATGAAAGTTGAAATGGGGATGATCAACCAGGATGGGTCAGCAGAGTCGACCGGAAGCTGCTCCATGGAGGAGAATCCCATAAGGGGATGAGACGGAGAAGAACAGGGGCCGGTGAGGGGGCAGTGCCACCTGCGCAAGGCCAAGGAAAGAACTGCATTTCAAGGACGCTGAATTATTTCTTCCCGGAGAGTCTGAAGCAAGAGAAGGGCCCTGGAATCTGATTGTCAGCACAGCCCTTGGGGAAGCGAACCGGCCTTCGGAGAACGTACATTCACGACAGGACAGCAGGGGAGAAGCGGGGAGGGAGGCTCGGCAGGAGGATGTGAGCATTCCTACCGACACAGTGGTGTCGGTCCCCTCTGGCTGGAAGCTCCAGGAGACCGAGGTCGACGTGCCTGTGGTGTTCGCGGACTTGAACTTGCAAGTCAGCTTCCCTTGTGTCCCATTTGCCACGAAGATTTCCTTTGGCGTATACACCTCCAAGGCTGGCACGCCAGTGGCCACTGGAGAGAGAAGACCAAAAAGAGGCTGAGTCAGACTTAGTGCGTACCACCGTGCCGACCTATGAGGGAAGATGGCAAAGACAAGCAGAGTTACTCGAGGTCTACAGCACATCTGCGGCCGTCGTGGACTACGCGTGTCTGGCAGAATGTTCCACTGCCAGGCACTGCCCGCAAGCAGGGTGAACTGCTGACCGCCCAGGACTTTGTTCCTGTTTTTCACTATTCAGCTATACCTAATGTCTATGTTTTCTTTTAAATTAACCAGACTTGGGGCGCCTGGGTGGCTCAGTGGGTGAAGCCTCTGCCTTTGGCTCAGGTCATGATCTCGGGGTCCTGGGATCGAGCCCCACATTGGGCTCTCTGCTCAGCAGGTAGCCTGCTTCCCCACTGGCTTACCTTTCTGCCTGCTTGTGATCTGTCAAATAAATCTTATATATATATATGTATATGCATATATATATATATATATAAATAAAATTAACCAGACTTACAGAAATGATGAGCAAGAAGCAGAGGATTCCCATCTCTTCCCTCACTCCCTCCCCCCGTCCAAGTCTCCCTATTAGTAACATCTTTTGTTAGTGTAGTACACTGGACCACTGATGAGTCAATATTGTTAACTAAAGCCCACCTTTATATTAAGGCTCACTCTATGCTACCCATTTCATGGGTTTTGACAATGTATCCACTATGACAGTCAAACACAGAACCCTTCTACTGCCCTAAACTCTGTGTCCCGCCTGGTCACTGTCTCCTCCCAGCCCCAAGCCCCTGGCAACCACTCATTTTTTCCTACTGTTTCTTTGCCTTTGCCAGAGACAAAGTTGGTTGGAATCATACAGCAAATGTACCCTTTTTTTTATTTTTATGGATTTTTATTTATTTATTTGACAGGCAGAGGTCACAAGCAGGCAGAGAGGGGAAAGCAGACTCCCCTCTGAGTCGATCCCAGGACCCTGAGATCATGACCTGAGCCGAAGGCAGAGGCTTTAACCCACTGAGCCACCCAGGCGCCCCCAAATGTAGCCTTTTCAAATTAGCTGCTATCACTTAGTAATATTTAAGTTTCTTCCATGTCATTTTATAGCATTTCTTTTTATTGCTGAATAATGGATATATTTATGGATATTCACCTCCTGAAGGACATCTTGGTTGCTTCCCTGATGGTCTATTTTTAATAATGTTGAGGGCATGTTTTTTTCCACTTCTTTAAACAGTTCTACCTGTTAAATTTCAACCATGATCACACTAAACTTTTCTCATCTTCTATATTTAATGTAATTCAAACTATTCTGGGTACGGTATCGCTTCATTTAGAGCCATATTAAGAACACCTGGGTAGCTCAGTCATTAAGCACTGGACTGGAGCTCAGCTCAGGTCAGGGTCTCGGACTCTTGGGATCAAGCCCCCACTGGACCCGGCGATTGGTGGGGACTCTGCTTGAGGCTGTTTTTGTCTTTCCCTCTGCCCCTCCCCTTCCCTGCACTATAATAAACAAATAAATCTTAAAAAAAAAAAAAAAAAGCCAGGGCCCCCTGTGTGGCCCAGAAAGTGAAGCGTCCGCCTTCCGCTGGGCTGGAGGCCGGAGCCAGCCGTGAAGAGCCTGCTTTTCCCTCTGCCCCTCCCTGCAGCCCTCCTCCACTGTGGACACGGGCTCTCTCTCCCTCTCCTGCAAAAATAAATAAACAAAATCTTAAAAAAAAAAAAGCCAAGTTTATTGTTTAACTGACCTTTTTTCCTTTAAGGGATTTAAGGCGAAAATATGCACAACACAATCTGCTTTCCTTAGTGAAACCGTTATCTACTGCTACGTTTCTGCAGCCATAGAACAACCAGCTGCACACGCTGGGTCACATTTTCACTTCACCCACTGAGTTCATGCAGTTAGCCTAAGCCCAGAAATAGTCATTAAAATGTCTATCACTTATAATATAAAAATAGCTCCTTTTTTCAAATCTGTAAGCAGAGCCAACTGTAAGAATTTTACGGATTGCTGCTAAAATAAAATAATCTTCACTCAAAAAAGACATGTTCATGGATCAAATGAAGGTTACAAAGAAAGTAATTTAGCCTAAAAATGAAACCAATTAAAGCTAACATAGAAAAGATCATCTTCCAAATAAAGATATTTTTTAAGGTAACAGTTTGGGAAGAATCCGTACCCGCAGTGTCCCGATTCTTCTTCAACCTAACAGATGAGCACAACAGGGAAGGACACTGTCTACCAGCCAGGCCTGACGACCGTGCGCGGGACGTTTTCTTCCTGAGTCTTAACCAGGACTCTCGGCCGTGGAGAGCAAGTCCTCCCCCAGTCCTCCCAACCGTCTTCCAAATGTTTATTCTCAGGACACAATGGGCACTTTCGGCTATTCTCTTAAATCAACCGATAGCCACACTGCATCAAGCAGACTTTTTCTGCTAAGGAGGGTGGATTATTATTACAGAGAACAATGGATTATTATTTGTGGTCCAAACCTCAAAACAAGCCCTTCTTTCAAACAAGAAGCCAACAAAAGACGTTCCCTGCCATTGTGGGTAGGCAGAAAAGCACGCCAAGGCATCTGAGTTCAAAATGAAGGACAAAGCACAAGACCAGGCCATCTGACCAGGTTATTCCAGGAAGCAGCACTGGTTTATAACCCTTACTTACGCTGCGTCATTTTGACTGGTTTTCTCCACAGTGGTGAGCACTGCAATGAAGCCAATCTATAAGGCCAATTAATAAAGGTCTCCTCAAGGGTTTTCTTCGGCCAGATCCCTCCCTCAAGGCTGGCGTGCAAAATCTGACACCTGAGAGGTTATTCAGAGATGGAACTGGGCCAAGGGTCCGAGTTTACAGTCACTGAATTTTGACCATAAAGAAAAACCAAATTCCCAAGTGGCTTTTAGACAATCTAAGACAGACTTAATGATATCACTTGTTAATGAACAAGTGACTTAAAAAAAAGGTCACTCTTGGGCTGATTAGGACAGGAAGCTCTTACAGCCAGGATTCGGAATTCCAACTCTGGCCAATCCGCAGTTCCAATAAAATAAAATAAAACGGCTCCATACAGACCTAGTTAACACCCTCTCATCCCTGGCTCGCTCCTTTTCAGCAGCACCACCCTTGCCCCAGCTCTTGGAGAGCCCATTAGTCTTAAAATGAACCTTCCAAAGCCTCAGCCTCTTTGTTTATCTTCTCTCTCCCTGTGATCTTATCCTCAGGCCTATTCCAGCTTCTATACAGAAGGATGTGCTCATTCCCACATCCTTCCCCAGGCCCTGTTGAAAACCGGGCTGCCCTGCTCCCTGCTCAGGGGCTGTCCCTGCAGAACAGGGTGTTTAGCACTGACCCTGACCTCTACTAGATGTCAGTGGCATCCTCTCCCCTTCCAGCCATGGCAATAAAAAAATGTCCCCAGACTCTGAAACAGCTTCTCGGGGCCAAACTACCCATAGCTGAGAACCACGGCCCCAGACCCTATTATTAATATGAACACACCCTCCACAATCTCATGCTTCTCTACTCTCTGACTCCACCTCCTGTCTTTCCAGGGCACGTCCCCCAAGACCCTGACTTGGCCGATCCTTCAGCTGCAGCTGAACCTAAAAATCCATCCACCCTCCAGTCTCTTCACGGTCTCTCCTGCTCAGCACGTCTTCATTTTGTCCTACTCAGGCTGGTTCCCGGGCATATGACTGGACCCATCCCGACTCTCTCCCCTCTGTGCATTCAACCCAATCCTGTACTCCCCCCAGGCCCCTCATCTCCACCGAGACAGCGGAGCACAGACGGAGAAAAGGACACAATCCCACAGGCTGGTTTCACCTGAAACTCATGACCACTAACTTAAAAGGGGGCTCTTCATGCTGCCCAGCAATCCTTCCCCACTTCCCTAGTGCATCTGCTTTGCCACTTTCACATCTTCCTCTCTAACTTCGACTCTCCCCCCGAACACTGTGCTTCCTATTTCACTGAGAAAGCAGAAGCAAGCAGCAGAGAACTTGCCCAGTCCCCACAGGAAACCTCTGTGCTCCTCTCCAGGGCTGGCCCCTCTACACAGGACCTCTTCTCTGGCCTAACTAAGGATGTCAGTCAGCAACTCTTCCTCTTTCTCTGGACTGTTTCACTCTCCTGAGTCACTGCCAGCAGCCACATATACACCCACATCTATACTTATACCCCAGCTGTATGGGAAAAACCTTGACCTGCATCTCCCCACCGTGATGGCTGTTTTGTTCTCTTCTATTTTACAGATCTTCAAAGAATGGCCCACATTTACTGTGCCAAGGCCTCTCCTCCCATATTCTCTTGAATAAACCCAACCCAGGCTTTTATTCTCAGTCCCCCACTGACGCTCTTCTTGTCAAAGAATCCGATGATTCCATGGGGCTAAATGGACAGCCAGTTCTCAGTCCTCACATGGCACACAGCTGAAGGCTTCCCACTGGCACAGCTGGTCTTTCGCAGTTTGACTTCTGAAATGCCACTTGCTGGTTCTCGTATCTCACTGCCTGCTCCTTTTCTGGTTCTCCTGACCTCTGCAGTCGGAGAGTTCTAGACCCTCCTGCTGACCCCTTATCTCTTCTCTTGATGACCTCATCTAGTCTTAAGGCTGTAATTATCCCCTAAATGCTGGACACACACACACACACATACACACACACACAATGCCATCAACTGCCTCACTTGGCTCTAACTGGCATCTCAAACTTCCTATGTGCGGACCGACTTCCTGACTCCCGCTCTCAAACCCACTGCTCTGCGGCCCCTTCCAGCTCAGCAAGCGGGGAGGCCAGCCTTCCAGTGGCTGAGGCTTCCTGACCCTGCACTTTCTCACACTCACCTCCATGCTGTCACCAAACATGCTGTGTCTACTTAGAAACATCTCTCAAGGGGCGCCTGGGTGGCTCCGTGGTTGGGCGTCTCCCTTCATCTCAGGTCATGATCTCAGGGTCCTGGGATCGAGCCCCGCATCAGGCTCCCTGCTCCGCAGGAAGCCTGCTTCTCCCTCTCCCATTCCCCCTGCTTGTGTTCCCTCTTTCACTCTTTGTCAAATAAATAAAATTTAAAAAAAAAAAAGAATCTCTCCGAAGTGCTCCGTCCTTGCGTCTCCCAGCGCCGCTGTCCTGGTTCCAGCCAGGGTGTCTGGCGGCTTCCCCAACTGGTGCCTCTGCCCCACCTCCGCCCAGCTCGCGGCAGCCAGTCCACGGGGGGGCTGCGCAGATCTTGTAAAATACGTATGGGAGCATACCACTGCTCTGCCCAAGACACTCCACGGTTCTCCGCGTGAGCCAGCATCGGGCGGGAGCCCTCACAGGCCCGTGAAGCCCCCAAGCGTGAACTCCTGGCCACTGCTCAGGCCGTTCCGCCCAGGCTTCTCCCTCGGCCTGGCCTTGGGCAGAGTTGCAGCAGCCGCCCTGGTCATGTTGTGGCCTCTCAGCCTGTGAGCGCCCCCAAGGGCAGAGAGATGGGAGGGAACCCGGGAAGCTGCGGGGCCAGGAGAGGCCAGGGCAGAGCCGGTGGCGCTGGGGAGGCCGAGCCGGGCACTCTGCCCAGGCCTCCTGGGGAGGACCTTCAGTGGGTCCCCACGCTTGCAGAGCCGCGGTCAGCCATGGGCTCTGCCCCGCCTGCGACCAGCGAGAAAGGTGCTGCTCCCGGTGGGCCGAGGCTGGCGCCCTGGGTGAAGGGCGGGTTTCACCGACACGAGGCAGCCCACGCCGCTCCTGCAAGGCCCGAGTTCAGCGGTTTCTGAAACAACCGGGCACGGTGCGCTCTGTGCAGACTCTCCCCAAGCCCCGTCCGCAGGAGTGCTGTAAATACACAGTAAAATCACTCCAGAACTCAGAGGGCCTGTCTTCACAGTCATGAAAGAGAGTCACCTAGAATGGCTAGAAATGCAAATGGAAAGCACACTGAGCTGAGGGAAACTACTGCTGTAAACCCGTCACTCCTCGCCACTGCGGACTGGGTCCCAGCCTGAGCCAGACAGTCAATAGGGCTCGTTTAGGCTGAAGATTTAGGTTGGTGGCAAACATTGCTGTGAGAACTAAAGCTTTAATTCAAAAGTTCAGATGGGGAAAAGTCTCCTCTTGAATCCTGGAAAAACCAACTGCCTCAGGAATAAAAACACAGAAGTGAAGCGAAACAAAATAAAAGGTTAAGGGAGGTCTAAACGTTTTTCTGTCCCGCAACTTGGATTCTGAGTTATATATTAACTTACACGCAAATTTCAAAACAGTAACAGGCGCTGAGTTTACTTTCTTCCTGGGGGGAAGGAATCCTGCTAAGCTACACTTGCCTTCAAAGGGCAAGACACCGGACCAAAGACAACCCTTTTCCTGGGAGATTAATTCAAATGAAAAAAGCCTGAAAAATCATCTGATGAGGAATCAAAGAGTTTGTAAAATCAACTCACCAGGAGTGATTTCTACAGTAATCAACTATGAGACCCACCATTTGGATATTCTTCTATTTCAGAGGGAGAACCACAACAGCTGAGGAAAAAAACAAAACAACAAAACAGCATCCACTGCAATCACACACAAAAAAAGCCAATTCAAGAATAGTTTGGCCAAGAGTCTATATTTTGACATGATCTATTTCTTTTTTTTTTTTTTAATTATTTATTTGACAGAGCGGGTGAAGAAAGAGTACAAGCAGGGGCAGTGGCAGGCAGAGGGAGAGGGAGATGCAGGCCCCCACAGAGCAGAGGTCCACGCATCATGACCTGAGTCTAAGGCAGGCGCTTAACTCACGAGCCACCCAGGAACACTGACAGGATCTATTTCAGTATTTTGAATCACTGAAGTAATGCAATGTCAATAATGCCTCCTAATTAACATGCCAAATGGTCTTATGCCAAGTAAATTCAAATTCTCATACCATGAAATCATTAGAAATACACGGGAACAGCATTATTATGAATGAATACACACTTTCAAAGCCTAGACTGGGACCCTGAAACTTAAGGAGGGAAGCAGCTCCTTGTCGTTATCACTACTGGTCTGTAGGGCCCTGCTTTGTCAAAACCTCGCCCTTTCAACAACCCCCGCTGTTTTTCCTTGAAACTGAAATAAGGCTTTTGTTTTGTAATTTTTTGGAAGCACTTTGATGTTACCAGTTTATTCTCCTGCCTAAAAGAGTACAATCAAGCAGTTTATTTAAATAGCTTTCTGGCCTATCTCTTATTGGCTATTTGCACACAATGTTAATCTGATATCATAATATCTCCTAACACAAGCATAAATATGACCTTTTAAAACATACTGAAAGAGAAAAACAAAAGAGCATGAAACACAATTCAGACGGGGGTTCTAAGTGGAAGAGGGTGGAGGGACAGATGACAGAGGCTGTTGGTAAACGTTCCAGTTCCTAGGGTAGGTAGTGAGGGCATAGAAGCACGCTTTTTTTTTTTTTTTTTTAAGATTTTATTTATTTATTTGACAGACAGATCACAAGTAGGCAGAGAGAGGAGGAAGCAGGCTCCCCGCTGAGCAGAGAGCCCGATGCGGGGCTGGATCCCAGGACCCTGAGACCATGACCTGAGCCGAAGGCAGCAGCTTCACTGAGCCACCCAGGCGCCCTGGAAGCGCATTTTAACGTTAGCTCCGTTAGCTCCTCGGGGGCGCCTGGGTGGCACAGTTGTTGAGTGTCTGCCTTTGGCTCAGGTCACCATTCCAGGAGGGATCTGGCCTTGTGTCGCGCTCTCCACGTCTCCCTCTCCCACTCCCCCTCCTTGTGTTTCCTCTCCTGCTGTCTCTCTCAGTCAAAAAAATAAACAAAATCTTAAAAAACAAAAACAAAAACAAAAAACATTGGCTTTGTAAACTGAAAGCACACACGTACACTCCTCTGTATTTAATTTTTCATAATAAAAATTGTCTTTTTAAAGAAAGGAAGACAACAGTAGCTAATAAGCGATTTACTTTTTAAATTCCAGAATGTGGGATCCCTGGGTGGCTCTGCTGAGCGTATGCCTTCAGCTCAGGTCATGATCCCAGATTCCTGGGATGAGGTCCCATGTTGGGCTCCCTGCTCAGTGGGGAGCCTGTGTCTCCGTCTGCCTGCCGCTCCCCCTGCTTGTGCTCTCTTTCTCCCTCTCTCTTGCAAATAAATAAAATCTTTTTTTTTTTAAAGATTTTTTTATCCATTTGAAAGACAGAGTGTACAAGCAGGGGTAGTGCAGAGGGAGAGAAAGAAGCAGACTCTGCACTGAGCAGAGAGCCTCATGTGGGGCTCCATCCCAGGACCCTGAGATCACGACCTGAGCCAAAGACAGATGCCCAACCATCTGAGCCACCCAGACGCCCCATAAATAAATAAAATCTTTAAAAAAAGAAAAAAAAAAAAAAGCTTTTCACATGTCAGGAACACACTCCTCTACACTGTCTGCAGTTATGCTCCAGGCCTCAATCTAAAAGTGACTTCCTGCCGGCGCCTGCCCACACTCTGCGCCCTGTGCTCCTGGCATCTGGCCTGGCCGGGCCCCGCAACGGCCCCTCACATATCTGCTGGAGCGACCCGCTGTCTGTAGCCAGGAGAGAAGGGACTGCATCCACCTGGTTCATCATCATGGTCTTGTCCCCTCACAAATGCCCATGTTAAGGTGTTCAACAAACGTTTGTTTGAAAAAGGAAGGAAAGAAGGACAGAGAGAGAGAAAAACAAGACCTGCCAACTAAACCAGCTACAGAGAGCACACTCGCTGCACAACAATGCCCTGAGGGTAAGGCCCCAGTGCTCGCAGGGTTGCTGGGGGCTGGGTTAGGACACTGAGGGCGATCTTGGAGGAAGCTTACACAGGGTTCAAGAGTCTTCTTCCAATCTAGATGAGGGAATCCCAAAGGAGACTCACCTTTTGAAATGTTCAATAAGAAAGGGGTATGTACTACTTTTAGACCCCAACTAGACAAGCAACCTTGAAAAAGAAAAACAAAACTGAAGGCATCATAATTCCGGACTTCAAGTTACATGACAGAGCTGTAGTGATCAAACCAGCATGGGAGCGACACAGAAACGCACAGATCAATGAACAGAGAGCTCAGAATGAAACCCCACAATCACATGGCCAATCAACGCACAACAGGAAGAGTATGTGACGGGGAAAAGTCTCTTCAACAAACAGTGTTGGGAAAACTGGTCAGCTGCATGCAGAAGAATGACATGAGACCACTTTCTCACACCACACACAAAAATAAACTCAAAATGGGTTAAGGACCTAAATGTAAGACCTGAAACCCTAAAAAAATCCTGGAAGGAGCACAGGCAGAAATTTCTCTGACATCAGCTGTAACAACATCTTTCTAGATAAGTCTCCTAAGGCAATGGGAACAAAAGTAACAATAAACTATTGAAACTACATCAAAATAAAAACCATTTGCACAGTAAAAGAAATAAGCAACAAAACTAAAAGATAACCTACTGAGTGTCATTTGCAAATGACATGTCTGATAAAGGGTTAGTATCCAAAATATATTAACAACTGTTACAAGAATACCACAAAGAAACCCCACAAACAATCCAATAAAAAATGGACAGAAGAGGGGCGCCTGG
Source organism: Mustela nigripes (assembly GCF_022355385.1). Classification (NCBI taxonomy): domain Eukaryota; kingdom Metazoa; phylum Chordata; class Mammalia; order Carnivora; family Mustelidae; genus Mustela; species Mustela nigripes. The sequence goes on along the minus strand of NC_081566.1, from coordinate 155,579 downwards.
GTGGCTCAGTGGGTTAAAGTCTCTGCCTTCGGCTCAGGTCATGGTCCCAGGGTCCGGGGATCGAGCCCCGCATTGGGCTCTCTGCTTAGCAGGGAGCCTGCTTCCCCCTTTCTATCTGCCTGTTTCTCTGCCTACTTGTGATCTCTGTCAAATTAAAAACAAAAAACAAAAAAACCCCAAATGGACGGAACAGATATCTCGTTAAAGAAGATCTCCAGATGGCCAACAGACACATGAAAAAGATGCCCCACATCACTCATCATCAGGGAAATGCAAATCAAAACTACAATGAGATATCACCTCACACTTGTCAGAATGGTTAACATTAAAAAAAAAAAAAAAGAAAGAAAGAAGTGTTGGTGAGGATGTGGAGAAAGGGGAACCCTCGTGCACTGTTGGTGGGAATGCAAACTGGCGCAACCCTGTGGGAAACAGTATGGAGGCTCCTCAAAAAAGTTGAACACTGAACTATCATATATTCCAGTAACTCCATTACTGGGTATTTACCTCAAAAAAATTCAGAGGGATACATGCTCCCCTGTGTTTACTGTAGCATTACTTACAATAGATACATTATGGAAGCAACCTAAGTGTCCATCAGTAGACGAATGGATAAAGATGTAGTATGTATAATACAATGGAATATTACTTGGCCATAAAAAGGAATGAAATCTTGCCCTTTATAAAACATGACTAGATCCAGAGAGTATTATGCTAAGTAAAATAAGCCAGTGAGAGAAAGATATGACTTCACTCACACGTGGAATTTAAGAATCAAAACTAACGGGGGGAAAAGAGAGACAAACCAAGAAGGAGACTGTTAACTACGGAGAACAAACTGATGGTCACCAGCGGGCCGGAGGGTGTGGGGACAGAGGAAGCAGGTGAAGGTGTCAAGAGTACACTCACCACGGTGAGCACTGAGTAGTGTGCAGAACTGCTAGTCACTGTCTTGTAACCCTGACACTAACCAACACTGGATGCTAAGCATACCGGAATTTAAAAAAAAAAACAAACAAACCTTTATCTCAGAGAAAATAATGATAAAAGAAGGTCTGTGCACTTTCACAAACACACAGGATCACTGAACTCCTCTGAGCCACTCCTTCCACTCACAAGCAATGTCCAGCTGGCCACATCTCTATCTTTAACATTTTTTGCACCAACAAAGGTCTTTCTGTTTCTCAAATGGGAGGCATTCAAAAGGTCCTGAATCAGGCCAGTCATTAACTAATCATATGACTCCTTAAAGCCCTAGTATTTCTTCTCTGCCCTCCTCTATGTATGGACTGTTCATCCTCTCTCCTGCTGCCGCTTTTCTTTTGTCCGTCAGCGGCTCATTCTTTCAAACCACACAGGGACTCAGCCTCTGCCCTGTAAGGACTGACCATCTCCTGGAGAATGAACAAGTATCTGCAGGCTGTGGCCAGGGCATGGCGCTGGCCCCCCAGGTTGCGCCCAGTCCCAGTGCAGACTTGGCATAGTGCAGGGCCTCCATCAAAGGCCAAAACGGGGCACCCAGGCAGCTCAGTCAGAGAAGCCACTGCCTTTGGTTCAGGTCATGATCTTCGAGTCCCAGGATCGAGTCCTACGTCGGGCTCCTTGCTCAGTGGGAAGCCCTCTCCCTGCTTCTCCCTCTGCCTGCTGCTCCCCTACTTGTGGTCTCTGTCAAATAAATAAATAAATCTTTAAAAAAATTTTTAAATTAATTTTTAAAAGGCCAAATGTCCAGTCAAGCAATCAACACAAATGCCGTGACCACAGCCAACCCGAACTGCATCCCCACATCAGGTGTCCCAGCTTTATCAGTTCTTAGCAAACGGATAAAAGTGAAAAATCAGATCATGTCACTTTCAATAGATTCTAGTAGACTAAAGAGCTCTGTGTAAAGGACACACGGAAGCCTCCGGGGGGCCCATCTTACGATGAAAAAATAACACTCTCATGTAGTTTATATTTCTCATGTGCTGAAACGGCTTATATAATTTCATGCAAACAGGAGACCACTGTACTTAAATCTATCTTTCTGAGCACTCAGATCTTCTCAGAAGGTCTACATTATTTTAGAAGATACCTGAACCATGATTTAATCCAAATCAGAAAAAAAAAAACCCACAAAGTATTACAGCCAACAACAGAACATGTGACTTGGAGAAAAATATGCCTGTGGTCAGTGACAAGAAGGGCATTCCTCACCTCCAAAATAAGGCAATAAGGGTGCAACGAGAAAACCACCATTTACTGAGTGCTTCTTATGGGTAAAGCATTACTGAACTAGGGGACATTTAGTATTTTTCAACAACCCTGTTGGGTGTTATCTACTGGACAGAAGTTCAGAGAGAGGCCAAGGAACTTGCCCAAATCACTTATCCGGCCAATGCGGAGCCAAAAGTTGACTCTCGGATATTCTTACCCCAAAGCACCACTCTCTTCAATATGCTGATTATCAAGCTCTAACTGAATCTTTTATTCAAATAAAACGTGGGCTCTTATGTATAAAGATGTATAAAGAAGACAGAGGGAGTTTTCACATACAAGTCAGAATAATAAATAAGGCCCAGAACTACAAGACCGCGCAGTGGTCCTGGGCCTTGGCTGCACAGTGGAATCACCTAGAGAGCTTTAAGAGGTACTGATGCCTACCGAAACTACTGAAACGCTCCGCTTGGCAATGATGGATACAAGGCACTATGCACTTGTCCAAGCCCACAGAAGGTACAACATCAGAGTGAACCCTAATGGAAATCATGGATCACAGGTGGTTATGATCTATCAGGGCAGGTTTATCGATTGTAACAAGTGCATCACGCTGGCGGGGAGGTGGACAACGACAGAGGCCACGCACGTCTGGGACGATATGGGTATATGGCACACGGATATATAAACTTTCTCTCAATTTTGCTATGAAAAACAGTCTATGAAAGGCAAATGCTGGTGTCCACATCCACCTCTAGCCCCAGGAACTGTGATTTAATTGGAAAGGGGTGTGGCCTGGGCTCCAGGGTTTTTAAAAAGCCCTCAGGTGATTCTCAACTGGTAACCGCTGAGCTATCAGGCTCCACTTCTGTCCTGCAGTACGGTAAGACTGTGCCGGAAGCACATGAGCCAAACCTTGCCTGGCATCTGGCTGAGTGTAGGTACAGGTATGTTCCACTGTAAAACTCTATTAGAGTATACACACAGACGGGAACTTCTTAAAAATGACTAGGGCGGTGCACTACTGTATTCTTAATCACACACAAGTTACAAAAATCTGCTTTACTCAGAAGAATGCGTTAGCTGCTGGAATTAAGGTGGCAGTGGTCTCAGGTCCCCAAATTATTCCTGTGACTTCATATCTATGTATATTGTCCTTTTATTATTATTCTAATCGTTAAAAATGAACTTTAGGAAAGGGGCTCCTGGGTTGCTCAAGAGTTAAGCCTCTGCCTTCGGCTCTGGTTGTGATCTCAGGGTTCTGGGATCGAGTCCCACATCGGACTCTCTGCTCAGAGGGGAGCCTGGTTCTCCCCCTTTCTCTACCCCTGCTTGTGTTTCCTCACCCGCTATGTCTCTGTCAAATAAATAAAATCTTAAAAAACCAAACAAACAACAATTTTAGTGGAAAAACAGAAATGTACGTCGAGTGTTGAGAAGCCCTGAAGCAGAGGAGCCAGAAAGCCCCAGGAGTCCGAGAGCCTGGAAACTGCTGTCCTGCTGGGTTCTGAAGCGGACTACAGAGCTGTAAGACCAGAGTCTGTCCCAGGGCAGTGGAAAGCTAGAAAACAGACTAGCCACATTTTTAACCACACAGGGGAAGTGAATCAAACAGAGAAGGAAATACTAAACCCTCTTCTAGAGCTATGGGCACTCTCACAGCTGTGTTTGCTCCCTGGTTATCCTTTGGGCAGAGTCTTCATTAAAATGCAAATTCACCCATGTCAACTGAAAATCCAGTTTCACAGCTGCCCCATTACTGCGCCAGGCCCATAGTCCTCCGCACGGCACAGGACTTTGCAAAGTCACACCACCCTTTCCTGCTTTCCACGGGTGAGGGCTTGTCTCCAGGGAGCGGGTATGGGCTTGCTCTCACTTCCCTCAACAGGCCATGCAGATGGCCCAGCTTCAGGGCACACGGCACGCAGACATACAGAGCTGGGGCGGAGGCCGTCTAAAATCACACAGAATCTCAAGAATCCACCCAAACGGGACTTTGGTAAAATCTTCCCTGATCTGACTACCTCTTCTCTTCTGCCCTGCTACTCTGTATTTCTTGTACGTCTCTCTGACTGCTGACTATTGAGGTCACACCTTTCAAGTGAGAGGCAAAACCTTTTTGGTCCTTGTACAGCCATTACCTCGAGAACACCCCCCAGACTCAAGACCCTTGGGGGTGCAGTTACATCTTACCTGGCCTTCGTGGGCCCAACACAGGGTACTTCCTCATGGCCACAAAGCTCTCAAAGAACATTTCAGGAGGAAACAAACTGATAACCGCTGAATTTTTAGGATTCCTATAACACAAACTTATCATTTAGGTATTACTTCATTTTTTTTCCCCTAAATAAACTGAAGAAACCAACTTGCCCTTAAATGGATACTTAACGTCAGTCAACATGATTGATCAGCAGCCCCCTGGCACTGCCAGAAAGAGTTCAGAGTACAGGTGTTCCCCCTTACAAAGAAAATAAAATATGAGAGAGAATGGAAAACGTCTGCCCCTTCCCCCACCATCCTGCTGAGATGCTGGCTTTGTTAGAATCAAATAACAACAAAGATAATAAAAATGTAAAAGATAATTTAAAAAAAGGCTAGTATCAATTAAACAACTCATCTGTTGAATAGCCAACGAGGGCTAGCTAGTTCTGTGGGTGATGCAGTCTCGTCAGACACTCTACCTGAACCCACACATGCAGGAATGTGTACAACAAACTCTGAGCGCCAGCAGCTCTGGGGGGTCTGGGCACAAGGCAGGACCCAGGAACATGGTCCTCCAAACAGGGATCACACGCTCCCAGGCCTGTACTCCCCTTCCTGCCCGTTTCACTGGCATCTTCCCTAAGAAGCTCCTACAAAAGCATCTCCTTAGAGTAGCAAAGAGACCGCCCGCAGTTACTGAAAGCTGAGTCTGAAGAACCGATGGGTCAGGGAGTGTTTCCCAGACGATGTACCCGGGGTCCAGCCGGCAGGCGGAGAAGAGCCGACAGAGGGACAGGAAGAGCGTTTCACAGAGAGAAAGGGGATGGTGTTCACCAACACTTTAGGTTATGTGAGGGATATTTTTAAAGATTTTATTTATTCATTTAACAGAGAGGGAGAGCAGCAGGCTCCCTGCCGAGCCAGAGCGGATATGGAATGTGATTCCAGGGTCCTGGGATCGCCACGTGAGCGGAAGGCAGCTGCCTGACCAACTGAGCCACTGAGGCATTGTGAGGGATATTTTTAAAAAACTAAGTAGTGTAGATACCTAATTTCTTTGAAAGAAGTACGTCTGTCCTATGGCAGCCACAAGCTCCTTGAAGTTGTTTTGTTTTTAAAGATTTACTTGAGAGACGTGAGAGACAGAGAACACGAGTGGGGGCGTTGGGGAGAGAGGGGGGCAGAGGGAGAGGCAGAACCAGACTCCCCGCAAAGCAGGTGCAGGACCCTGGGATCATGACCTCAGCCTAAAGCGGGTGCTAAACCCACTGAGCCAGCCATGCACCCCGAGTGCTGGATTTCTTTATGGAGTAATGAAAGTGTTCTAAAATTAGGTAGTAATGATAGCCAAACTACTCTTGTGACTATACTAAAAACCACTGAACTTTACACTTTAAAGGGGCGAATTCTATAGTAGGTGAATTACGTAAAACCACTGTTTAAAAAGAGCGAGCTGGTGAACAACATGTTTGGGATGTGAACAACTTACAGGTTTGCTCCCGTCTTCGTAGAACATCTCTGGAGAGAGACACGGGGAGCTATCATCAGCTTCCTCAGCAAGGACTCTGGAGACAGGGAGGTTGTTTACCACGGACTCTCTTTTTCAACCCAACTATGCCAATACAGCAGTATGCAATTCTTTTTATTAGAAGTGAAATGAAATTAGAAAATGTTTGTAATAGACTAGTTCCTGGGGCGCCTGGGTGGCTCAGTTGCGGGGTATCTGCCTTCAGCTCAGGTCATGATCCCAGGATCCTGGGATCGAGCCCCGCATCAGGCTCCCTGCTAAGCGGGAGGCCTGCTTCTCCCTCTCCCACTCCCCCTGCTTGTGCTCCCTCTCTTGCTGTGTCTCTCTCTGCCAAATAAATAAGTAAAATCTTAAAAAAAAAAAAAACACACACACAAAAAAACAAATCACAGACCAGTTCCTTCCCCTAGCTCTGTGTAAAACGATACCCTTGGAGGCTGCAGATGGTGATGAGCGCTACAACTCGCCGGAAGAACAGGAAAACCAGCAACTCTCCGCACGGTTCCATCCGGTTCCATTAATTTTCCTCCCTGGTCTTCTCTTTGTATCTCGGGGGCTCTCTGACGCACAAATTTTCTGTGCCTCTTTTATTTGGAGACCCAAAGTAAATAAATTATCTCCTTAATAGATCAAATTCCCAAACTTGGAAAAAACAAATCAAGGGACACCCAGGGTTTCAGTGGGGAGAGGGGGCTGGTTCTCTGCCTGCCTGCCAGTCCCCCTGCTTCTGCAGTCTCTCTCTCTGTCTCACTAACAAATAAATAAACAAATAAAACCTTAAAACCAAAAATAAAAAACCGAACACCCACAAACCAAAAACCCATTTTTAAAAAATTCTGTGATAGACTCTTCCTCTACCAGATGTTGTATTTTAGAGAAAAATAAGAATAATAAATGGCTCTTCACTTAGGAATAATTTTCAGAATAAGTGACCCTTAGAAGAAAGCTTGGAAACACCACTTCCTATATGCTTTCCCCAAAATTTCCATCCGAGTGGACTACCACTGCCCCACGAAAGCCATTCTCTCCTTTTCAGCAGCGGCCACGGCACTAGTCCAGAAACAGGCTTCCAGGACAGGCCACAGAACCCCAGCTCACTCTCCCCTGAGGCAGAAGGAAACAGCCCTGCTTGGTGACGTTCTCCCCTCCAGTTAATTCCACAGCACTCAGCTGGTCCCTTCCCTGGGAGAGCTCTGCACGGCTCCTCTTACTGGACAAGCTGCGTCATCTACTCTCTTCTGTTACCGTGGCAATGCTCCCCACCCCTCACTGAAGCGACAGGGGCCCACTGCTTTATGAGGCTTGGGGGGCATTAATACAAGCTCATCTCCACAGCCTGCCATGCCACACCACGCCACGCCACGCCATGTCCTTCCAAAGCTGGGTCCAGGTCACGGTTCTGACAGTTTATCTGTCTCCCCATCTCGCCCCAGCGCCCACATCTCTCCCATGGCGAACTCCTAACCCTGTCCCCAACACAATACACCCCGCAATGACATCATGCTTTGTGCACGCTACTCTCTCTGTCTAGAATGCCAAATCCACCAACCCACTCGCTCAGCGTGGGCCAACGCCTACTTTTCCGTAAACGCAGGGCCAAGACGATCACATCTGTAAAGTCTCCCCTAACGTGGTTCAGATTGCGGATATTGGTCCTGAAGTTTAAATGAAGTTATGCTGAGAAGACATAAAGTTATAAAAATTAGCATATTTCATCAATTCTAAGATGTCATTGATGATAAGACACATTATTTTACGTGCCACTGGCAAGTAAAAATGCTGATTCTAACTCACCAACTGTTGTAAGGCATATCCCAATGTCAGAGACAGTGAAATATGAAAAACTGTCTTAAAATTAAAGATAATGCAGCAAACCACAAGTCTTGAAGGTAAAGATGCTATTTTCCATTGGCCTGTTAATGTGTCTTTTGATAATTGTTTCTCTCCCAGGCCTTCGGCATCTAAAAGTCTGAGTTTTATTCACCTTTCATCCCGCCTCCTAACAGACCAGAACCTAAAACCCAAGATATGCACAGTAAAATAAGAGTCCTACTTATTAAATTTAAAAATGAAAAAAATCAAGCATCTACTTAATAGAATACAAAAAGATATCATAAAACTTAAAAATCATTAATGACAAAAAATTAGACTTTAAAAAAAGCTTCTTTGCCTATAATGAACAAGGGAATACCAATTATTTCAGCATCAGGGTTATTAACCTAAACATATAAGGCATGTTAAATATTTCCAATGTTTTTAAAAGACACAGAGGACATGTGTCCACGGTTCCAAATACATTATTTTTGGTTTTTTTTAAGATTTTATTTATTTATTTGACAGGCAGAGATCACAAGCAGGGAAAGAGGCAGTCAGAGAGAGAGGAGAAAGCAGGCTCCCCACTGAGCAGAGCCTGATGCGGGGCTCGATCCCATGACCCTGAGATCATGACCTGAGCCGAAGGCAGAGGCTTAACCCACTGAGCCACCCAGGCGCCTCCCAAATACATTCTCAACATCAGAGTTTGCAGAATCTTCCATTTGCAGTAATAGATTAACGTGATACGGTATTTACTTTAGTCCCTGGACAACATTTCTGCCCCATAATGTATATAAAGATAACCACTTAGAATTATATTTGTGAGGGCACCTGGGTGGCTCAGTGAGTTAAGCCTCTGCCTTCGGCTCAGGTCATCATCTCAGGGTCCTGGGATCCAGCCCCGCATCGAGCTCCCTGCTCAGTGGGGAGCCTGCTTCCTCCTCTCTCTGTGCCTGTCTCTCTGCCTCATTATTACCTCTCTCTGACAAATAAATAAATAAAATCTTTTAAAACATATATATATACACACACATACATACAGATATATATACACATTTGTAATGGAGTCTGATGTTTGCCAACAGCTTCCAAGCTGTCCCACATCCCTGCCCCTAGGCCAGCTGTTAAAGTCCAGGTAATTCCGCCTGTGGGTCAGGCAGGAAGTTCCAACCAAACCCTGGCCCGAGGCTCACATGGGAGCCCACGCCCTAGCCCCACCATTTTATCTCAGTAAAAGTAAAGCCAGTCCCCTCTCCCTGTTCGTTTAAGCCACTTTTGAACGAGCCTGGGAAGCCCGCCCTGCTCTTCCCAGCGAGCCTCAGACCCCTCAGACCGCTGAGCAGTCCCTTCCCTACCCTCTTACTGCAAACAACTGAGACATCTTTGTTCCCACATCTGAACCAGATACTGTGGGGATGGGAGTGCCCACATCCATACTTCTTCTGATTTCACTCCCAATTAAAAGGAAACAAACTCTGGGATGCCTGGGTGGCTCAGTTGGTTGCACGACTGCTTTCGGCTCAGGTCATGATCCCGGAGTCCCAGGATGGAGTCCCAGGATGGAGTCCCGCATCTGGCTCTCAGCTCCTTGGGGAGTCTGCTTCTCCCTCTGAACTTCTCCTCGCTCGTGTTTTTTCTCACTGCCTCTCTCTCAAATAAATAAAAACTTAAAAAAAAAAAAAAAAAAAAAAAGGAAACAATCTCAATGAACGACGTTCACTTGCTGTTGTAAGGCGTCCATGAAGGGGACCCCTGTGAGGGCTCGTCTGTGAACTTGCTTCCGAGGGATGTGGCCGGCGCACCTCCAGTGTACGTGCACGTTCCTACCGAACTCCGGGGCTTCATTGCGTCCCACTTTCTAATGGATCGTATTTGTTTACAGATCACAAGTTGGGCCCCTCGTAAGGTACTTTGTGAAGGGACCTCACAACTGCTGCTGAAAAGCTACCAGCATGCTTCTGCGCTGCTGTGGAAGCCAGAGGGCTGCAGGAAATCGCAATGATGCATAACCTGGGGCAAAGACCCCTTTGGGTCTCAGCTGCCTTTTTTTTTTTAATTTTTAAAAGATATTATTTATTTATTTGAGAGAGAGAGAGAGAGAAAGACAGCCTATGAGCAGGGGTGAGGGGCAGAGGGAGGGAAGGTGAAGCAAGATCCTCACTGAGCAGGGAGCCCTACACAGAACTCCATTCCAGGACCCTGGGATCACGAGCTGAAGGCAGACACTTTGAGCCACCCAGGCACCCCTCAGCTTCTTCTACGATAAATATGTTCTAATAATAGTGTCTACCTCACAGGGTTGTTACAAGCGTGAAATGAGTTAATGTCCCACTAACGGGCTGTAAAGGGCTGAGAGGAATGCCTGGCCCACGGTCAGCTCCCCACGTGCCTCCGATAAAGAAATGAGCAGTCGCAATAACATTTAGGAATGTTTGTGCAATGTAATGCTTCTGGGCTCTAAAAGGTACCTATCAAAACAGACGATAGCTGTCCTTCCTGAAAAACTGCTGCATTAGTAAGGGGTCCAGAAATGTTGGTCCCATTTATTTCACGCACCTCTGCTCTCTCCAAGCGGACTCTAAGCACCTTGAATGCAGGGGCACATGGGTGGCTCAGTGGGTTAAGCATGTCCGCCTTTGGCTCAGGTCCTGATCCAGGGTCCCAATACCGAGTCCCACGCTGGGCTCCCAGCTCAGCGGAGAGCCTGCTTCTCCCTCTGCCCCCTGCTCATGCTCTCTCTCAAATAAAACCTTAAGAAAAAAATAGGCACCTTGAGTGCAGACATTGGTCACTCCCACCATCTTCACTGTACATGCAACAGAGGAAGTGTCGCCCCTCAGCTGCAGACGGCGACGCCAGTGGGCCGGCCGGCTTCTGGATGGTAACCGTGCTAGAAGGAGAGGCCAGGAAGGCCGCCCAGCCCACCTCAGTGAGATCCATCTGTTTTTCTCAAAACAGAAGGCATTCTAATCTGTAATAAAGACTGCTCAGCAATTGTTCATGCAGAGTCCAGAGACAGAGGCCAAGTTAACCAGGATCAGAACAGTGGAAAGTAAAACAGTACGGCTTGACTACAGGAAACAAGAGGCATCGTTACGTTTATTTACTTATACTCTGCTTACTTATATGAAGGAGTCGATGCTGCTTACTATAAATACAGATAAATATAGGTACTAAATAAAATATGGAAATCGGAGAAAATGTAAGTTAAAAAAAGGATCAATGTCAGGGGTAGAAGAACAGAACACAGATGGGCAGAAACAAGGCTTCTCCTGCCCAGTGTTCTATGAGAGATTTCTCAGGTACCTTCTGCAGGTAGGGTCCGCTGAGTAATGCAAGGGGCATGTCGCCAGGAAAAACTTAGAGTAGTGAATAGTAAATTTTATAAAGCAAGCCCTCCAGACACCCTTAAAAAAAAGTAAGTAAAAAAGCTAGCAACATGACACATGGCAAATTCAAAGAAAGCGGTCCTGTAAGGGACCCAGACACAGGTGTCCAAGCACAAAGTCAAACCAAGGATAAAACAGGGAACCACTACAGAAGTAAACGGGCTGCCTATCACTTCAACAACCCTTTCCAAGTATCGCTTCCCTGAACTAGGCTGCTGACAGAAGTTGTTCGATGAAACGTTTCCGTTACGTTCTTTGCCAGCGTGGTCTGTGTTGATGATCAAAGGCAGACCACATTCGTAACAGATCAAAGAACAGAGCAGGTTGTAAACACTGGGGCGGCAAATTCAAGCTGCCTGTGGCCATCTCACCCACAGGTGGAGGTGAGCGACAGGCAGGCCCCTTGAAAGCAACAACGGCACTTTTCTTAGCAGCTCCGGGAATGCTCCGGAACAAAGTACGGATGACTGGTCATGCTGCCAACTCTAGCACACAAAGTGCAGGCAATACATTCTTGGCCCAGAAATTTCCCATGGTGAATTTCGGCCGCATCGTCTGAGGGGCCCAAGCCCGCCGTGGGGAAGGGCCTGGTACCTGGACCAGGAGGGTGAGGGGCCACACTGAGTTGTCCACCAAACTCTGAGTGGATGAGAAGAGACGGCAGGAGCTTCCCCAAGGCTGTAGGCCTCATGGAATACAGTGAAGGGACCGAAGGAAAGGAAGGCAGGAGTTGTGCAAGGGACTGAGCCTAACAACGGACCACAGAGTCCAGGCTGGAGAGGGAGAGACGAGCAGCCAGGAAGTGGCCAACGTAAATGAGAGAGTGGGGAAGTATCAGACATGAGTCCCGGAGAGTACTGAAGTCAGACTCGAAGAAGGAGATTGTGTAGAATAGGGTGAGATTTGGGAGTTGGTGCATTTTTCTGGGTAATGACAAGGTTCAGAAGGACAAGAGGGAGGGGCGCCTGGGTGGCTCAGTAGGTAAAAGCCACTGCCTTCGGCTCAGGTCATGATCTCAGGGTCCTGGGATCGAGCCCGCCATCAGGCTTTCTGCTCAGCGGGGAGCCTGCTCCCCCTCCGCCGCCTACTTGTGATCTTTGTCTGTCAAATAAATAAATAAAATCTTCAAAAAAAAAAAAGACAAGAGGGCAGGAGAGACAGTCAGAATAGCAGATGTTTCTTGCTCTGAGCCCTAAGAAACAACTCCAGAGAGAGCATACACCCGGGGACGCCCTGCAGGTGACGGTGATCAACAGGGATATGACAGAGAACAACTCTACTGCGTTCCCCAGCTCTCCAGCCACTCTGTGGGTTCCCCGAGGCTTTGTGGGGGCGCCAAGGCAGCGCCTATGTGAGGCAACACCTACTGCGAATTGCAAAGCTACCACATTTTTAGAAGGTACATTCATTATACCTTAAAATGTTAGGAAGTTTTCATTTTTATTTTAAAAATTCAGAGAGCTCATGTATTTCAAGACTTTGAACTAATAAACTTTAATAAAGTATAACAATACTTTGCTACATGGTGACCAAAAATACATCCAACAGACATCTACTGGATTCCTCCTCTGTCCTAGGTACTTTTCTGGGTCTTGGTGTAGGTTCACTCTAGTAGGAGGGCCAAGAAAGAAGAGACAGAAGGCAAAAACAGAACACTCTCAGCTACGAACAGCAGGGAGAGTACTACCAAAGGCAAAGGAGATCGGCAAGAGCGGGGTTAGCGGGAACACGCCTGCTGCACTCTGGGTCACACTTGTGTTTACTTCTGTGCATCCTGACTCCTAAGTCCAGTGTTTTTTCCAGGTAACATTAACATAGGAAATATCCTGAAATCTGATAAAAACTCAATTATTTAAAGAAAAACAAAGAGGTCAATGGATTTTGAAATGAGAAGTATCAACAACACTCCGTGTTCATCTGTACAGAATCCGCTCTAAATGACAGGCTCTCGGGGCACCTGGGTGGCTCAGTGGGTTAAAGCCTCTACCTTCGGTTTAGGTCATGATCCCAGGGTCCTGGAATCGAGCCCCGCGTCAGGCTCTCTGCTCAGCGGGGATCCTGCTTCCTCCTCTCTCTCTGCCTCCTTGTGATCTCTTTCAAATAAATAAATAAAATCTTAAAAAAAAAAAAAAAATGACCGGCTCTTTGTCTAGGGAAACTCTCAAGATTTAGGACAGTGTACCGTCCAGTCAAGGTTTCTAGGTGGTCTCTCCATGTCTACAGGGTGACGATCAGCACAGTTTAGCACTCTCCAGTGAGAAGCGTGAAGCAGCCAATCCAAGGCACCCCTCAGTTCTATTCCTACTAGTGTGGGAAACAAAGAAATTAAAATTCTTGTCCCCTGCGGCCGGATGACAAATACTGGAGAGAGGCAGAGTAGAACACTCGTCCAGGTAGTCCCCACTGTCTTACCCTTTGCTAAAGGGAAAAACCACCTTAGCTTGACAAGAGGATCCTGGGAGTCTTCTTCAGCCTGTGAAAGTCCTTCTGGACACCTCCCTTTGTGCTCATGTCCCCAGGCCCACGAAGTTTATAACCGGCCCCTCCTCACGGCCCTGGTGCAGCTCTTCCTGCGCAATGGTCCTGTCCCCAGGCTTCAAAACAACCACCCTTTTGCACCCAAGATGTCTCAAGCATTCTTTCTTGGCCCTGGACTCTGAACCCCACCACTTCAAACCACGTCACTGCCCTGGAGAGAAAGCTGTCTCGACTACTTGGGCTTCATGACCACAGCCATTAGTCACTCGCTGAACGTCCTCTGAGCTGGTCCCATTTTCCCTGGGCAGTCTTGGGAGAGCAGTCCGCCTTGCATGGGGGAAGAAGGTCACCAACCTGACCACTCACCATCCTAGCCCCCAGCATTCATCTTGCTCTCCGTGAGGTAGTAAGCCAACACCAAGCTCTGGCTGGGCATCACGCCCCTGAGGGCTGGGTTAGTTTCCCCTGAGCCCTATCACTGTCAAACCCAGTGTCTGGACTCCCTGCATCTTCAAGTCCCAAGGCCTGGGCGGACCTGCCTTCTTATTTTCACAGCTTTCTGCTCTAAGGTTTATAGTTCCCACCTGGGTTTTGGTTTAACAGTTCACCAGGTATCTACTAAACACTTACCATGTTCTAGACACTGCCCTAAGTGTTGGAGACCTAGAGATTTCTAAGACACAGTTTCTGCATGTGGAGAGGCAATCCTATAAAAAGTTAATTTCAGGGGCGCCTGCGTGGCTCAGTCGGTTAAGGGTCTGCCTTCACCTCAGGTCATGATCTCAGGTTCCCAGAATCGACCCCCCGTGGGATCGAACCCCCACGGCAGGCTCCCTGCTCAGCGGGAAGTCTGCTTCTCCCTCTGCCTCTGTCCCTTCTCTCAAGCCCCTTGTGCGCTTTCTCTCAAATAAATAAAATCTTTAAAAAATAAACAAAGATAATTTTATGTAAAGTGACAGAGAGGAAGCTCAGACACAGGCTACTTGGCTTTAGCTGGGGGTACCTGCAGATACGAGCGCTGCAGACCGGCTAAGAGTTAGGCAGGTACATAAACACGAAGGGCACCTGGGCAGGAGAGTGCGTGTGTCGTACATAAAACCAGGAGGACAGAACTCGTAACGTGCAGGAACATGCAAATAGCCAACAAAGCGCAAGGAAGGGACGGCAGGGGTTGGGGCAGGACAGGAGTCAAGCCAAGGGCCTGAGCTCATCCTAGAGGGAGCAGGGATGGAGGGTTTGGCACAGGAGTGGCAGGATTACACCTGCCCAGGAACGATCCCTCTGGCAGCAGCTGGGAGGGGAGACCTGAGGGGAACATGCAGCCTCAGGAAACCAATTAGGAGGCTCCTACAGTAGCCCGGACTTCAAATGACCGGCGCTCATCCAAGCACAATGGAAAGGAAGGGGCCGATTCAGAGACAGAAGGGAAACACTGACTGGCGAGACTGATTTAAATCCATGGCGTGTGAGGGAAAGGGAGGAGTCTGAGATGATGCTCAAGCGCTGGTCTTGGGTGACTGAGGGAAAGGCAAAGGGGACAGCAGGAAACAATGGGGGGGGGTAGAGCGGAGGCTCAGTGTGGGGAACAACAGATACGTGGAGAGAGCTTCCAACATACAAAGTTTGGGGTACGTCTGGACATTGTAATGGACACGGACAGTGGGGAAGAGTCTGCAGTTCAGAGTGATGGAGACCTATTTAGGCGTCACCGTTTACAAACCCTTACTGAATGCCTAGATCTAATGAATATGGGTTTGGTAAAAAGAACAAAAGTGGAGACGATCACCCACGAGGAGCACACGGTGACGCGACCAGAGGGCGGAGCGCAGAACCTATGGGAAACCAACGGTGGGACTTAGCAGACTGGGAGGAGCGATGGGAACCAGAAGTCATGTCACAAAGACAAAGCAAGTAAGATCTGACTTGTTAACAATGTCACGGAAAGCAAAGAAGTCCTGAAAGAAAAGGTCTGGAACAGGTCACTGGATTTGGCAATATCAGATGGCCTTTACCCAAGTGTGGCCACAGTCAGACATCACCGACTTGAGAGGGGAAGAGGAAGTGTTCACGTGGAGAAAAGAACAGAACTGCTTCCCGTCAGGGGAAGTCAGCAACTGGAGATACGGTTTATCTTTTTTAATTCATTACTGTCATGTATCATCTTGGCTTTCAACATTCATCAAACTCATGAAAATGAGGACACTGGTTGACTGTTCCTAATGTCACTAGATAAGGTGGGGAAAGGGACATAGGAGTTCAGGGATTCCAATGCCAAATTCAAGTTCTGAATAAATGGTCAGAAACCTCCGTCTATCCTAAAAGAGGCCCTTATCTCCTTTAGCCACAGAGCTGAGACTGCTGAAAACCAAACCCAGAACCTCGTCCTGAGCGTGGCTGAGTGACAAAGCAAACTGAATTCCCAACCACAGGGGACATCTACTGTTAAAGTGAAGACACTGATCAGGAAGGAACAGACCCTGAAAGCTGGGACCTGATGAACGTGGAGCTGCTGAACCCCTGAACACGGAGCAGTCTTCTCTGCCAGGAAAACAACGCCTCTACTCCTGTCCGAGGAGACTACTGGTGCTTTGCCCAAACTGAGGAAACTGGGACGCCCTCTCCTGAGGCAGTCGCCCTAAGGGACACTGCTAATTCTCCTCAGGACCTACTCTGATCCCAGGGTCCTGGGATCGGCCCTGTGCCGGGCTCCCTGCGCAGTGGGAAGTCTGCTTCTCCCTCTCTCTGCTTGTGCTCTCTCTGACAAATAAGTAAGACCTTAAACAAATAGTCATAAAAACAGAAATTTACATCCCCTCAATTCCCAGACTTGAGCCAGTTTACAGACCCAGAACCCCTCAATAATGGGGGAACAGGCCCAAACCACCATCAATTAAGAAAGGAATTTGAATGAAGCCATTTCAGTGGCTTGACTTGATGTACCAAAAACATTTAAAGAACTAAAAATGTATTTTGTAGTTCTTAGTATTTGTAAGAGTAGAAAAAAATGTCAGAGAGCTGATACTGCACAGGCCCACAACCTCTCATCGAAACCCCTTGGTGTCAGATGTGTTTCAGATGTAGAATTTTCCAGATTAAAACAAAAATCAATATAATGCATACACTTTATATCATCTACCAGCCTCAGCAGGGTCCAAGGCAGCATCCCACAATCAAACGCGTGAGTACTTCTGTAGTGAAACACAGGATTAATCACACCAAGTGGGATCATGACTAAAAATAGTCTCTCCTTAGTACAGCTCAAATTTTACAGCCACAGGCGTTTGTTATCAAAAGTAGGGGGAAAGTTTCAGCTTTCAGAGATGTGGGGATTTGAAATCACGGATCAGAGACTGTGGCCCTACGATGTGAAATAAGGACAAGAAATGGGCCCTCAGCATGTTCTGTTCGGAGCTCCGTATACTCGAGCCTGGTTACAGTCGGTACCACCTCTGCTTACGGTCAGGACACGCTCTCTTTTCGCTGCGGTGTAAAACTCAGCAACCCTCACCAGTTCTCCCACTCTCAGTCACTGGGGGGAAAAGAAATTGAACTCTGCAGAGCTGGAAGTGGCTAAGAGCCAGTGCCCACAGGGTACGAGCCCAAGGCTTGACCTCCGGCTCGCGGCGGGCAGCAAGGTGGCCAAGCTTCGGAGCCTCTACTGGGGGGTTAGGGGGCTCGGCAAAGGTGCCGGCAAGGAAGGAGCCTCCCGTGCGAAGACCCAGAGCCTGTGTGGATGTCCTGCGGGGCGAGCCTGCCAGAAGTCTTCGCGTAGACTGACCTGCACAGACTCCAGGGGAGGATGCAACCCAAGCAGAAAGGTAAGGCTCAGTGGCGTGGTCCCTAGGTCGTGCCTCCTGACGAGGGGGCAAGGGACCTTTCAGAGCCTAGCGTGGTGTCAGATGCATGGTTAAACGGAGTCATGTGGTGTCCCAGGCAGATCAGTGTAAGAGTGAAAAGAATCTAGAAAAACCACAGCATTACAAATGCTGTGAGGCAGTCGGAGCACTGGGGGCTCAGACTCTGCCGCTAGCAAGGATGCCTCCAACACGGCAGCTGTCTCCACAGCAGGCAGCAGGGGCCCAGCCATCACAGTTCTTGCACAAACGTTACCATGAAGGGAACGATGAAGGGAAGTAGACTGGACACCCCGGGGCAGAATAAAGACTCTCTGAAAACATTTCAGAGATGCCAAAAGCCTCCTAAAAAATGGCTGGACCCTGAAGGAGAAATTCTGCAATATGGCAGAGAGGCTGCATATAGATACTTTGAGTCCCAGCTCTATCCTGTATTAGCTTTTTGTGACCTTGGACAAGTTACACAACCTACCAGATTCTTAGCTTCCTCATCTGTAAAATTCAGAAAAATAGTGATTATTGGGCGCCTGGGTGGCTGGCTTTGGCTTAGGTCATGACCCCAGGCTGCTGGGATTGAGGCCTGCTTCTGCCTCTCCCACTCCCCCTGCTTGTGTTTCCTTGCTCTCTGCATTTCTGTCAAATAAATAAATAAAATCTTTAAAAAAGAAAAACAGTGATTATCACCCAGAATAGTCAATGAGATAAGGCATGTAAGTTGCTTAGTAGAGGCTTAGCACATAGGAAGCACTCAGCCAATGAGGGTAGAGCAACATCAGTAACATGAAACTGGTTTTATATCCAGATTTTTTTTTTTTTAAGATTTTATTTATTTGACAGAGATACAGAGAGGGAACACAAGCAGGGGGAGTGGAAGAGGGAGAAGCAGGCTTCCCACTGAGCAGGGAGCCCGATGCGGGCTCGATCCTAGGACCCTGGGACACAACCTGAGCCAAAGGCAGACGCTTAACGACTGAGCCCCCCTGCCAGCCCTATATCCCAATTTCTAAGGGCTAAGAAACAGGAACTATACCTGACAGAAGAGACACACAGGATCCGTATCTGTATCTATACAGGCAGATATAGTATCAGTTAATTAACTCAAAATTTCTCCTTCCTTATATACTCATTCTCTCTCTGCCATTCTTGGCCATTTAGGGGATCTCAAGTATTTGCATCTTAACACATTCTTCTCTGAGGAAATGGAGTCCTTTACCAGTGTTTCTGAGCAACACCCTTTGAAGAAGAGTATTTAGCAAATATAACCTGGATGTGACTGGAGAGGGAGTAACTGTAAGATACCGTCTGGTACAGGGTCATATAAAGTTCTCCCTGAGGCTTAGTCTATGATACAGCACCTTAGCTTTTTTAGGTGCTATCTAGAAAAAGCACAAGATTATTTTAAAGTGACATAATTCAACACTGTGCTCCTTAATGTTTGACCATTTCTTAATTTTGATAAAAAACATTTTTTTAACGTTTTTAGGCCAGCATTTCTAGATGGAGGGCATGCAATAATATTTTTGAAAAAAGTCTTCCCCAATCAAAGCACATTTTAAAAACTCAGTAGGAAAGATCAGCCATTAATGAAATCCCAGTGTATCCTTTGTAAATTTAAAAAATATCTATTTTGTAATAAAAATAAGTGTTCTAAAGTTTTTTTTTTTAATTCTGCAAAGTTTTATAACATGTGAATCATATTTTCCTAAACAGGTGAATCATTTTCTTTAAAGTGGTGACTGCCAGGAATTTAATCGGTCTTTACTATTCATTTTCAGTATGTGCATCGTGTAGAATCCAGTCTCCCTACAGCATCCCCAGAATTAAAATGACACAGGGCACCCAACAGGTGTTCATTTAGTGCCTGTGCTCTATAAAAACACAAATCTTCATTTCACGTACTTTTCACATAGATCTCTCTTTCACTTAAGATTCGTCTTTATTTCTTCTTTTGGCAGTCTCTGAGCCTAGTGACTATCCTAGAGTAAGGGTAAAAACAAGTGACAGAATTTTTTTTAAGGGCTAAGTTATTTTTTAACTTTCTTCAAGATTTTATTTATTTATTTATTAGAAAGAGAGAGTACAAGCAAGGAGAGGGATCTGCTGGGGGCAGATCCCAGGACCCTGGGATCATGACCTGAGGTGTAAGGCAGATGCTTAACGACTGAGCCGCCCAGACACCCCTGGAATGTTTGTTTTAGTAACCCAACTGGTAAATAAGAACAAAGCTGAGGGAATTAGTACTGAAATTTGTGGCTTTCTGACTGAAGAAGTAGTGTCTCAAGTCTGAATTTTGTCAACAAGCATCAGATAAAAGTCCTATTGATGAAACACTTGAGGGCTACAACAAACATGATAAAAAAAATTTAAATATATATAATAACTACTAATTCTGAAACCAGTAGTTGAAGTAGTTGAAGAATGTTAATTCATTGCATACATTTCTTTTTTTTTTTTTTTTAAAGATTTTATTTATTCATTTGTCAGAGACAGAGGGAGAGAGAGAGAGTGAGCACAGGCAGACAGAATGGCAGGCAGAGGCAGAGGGAGAAGCAGGCTCCCCGCCGAGCAAGGAGCCCGATATGGGACTCGATCCCAGGACGCTGGGATCATGACCTGAGCCGAAGGCAGCTGCTCAACCCACAGAGCCACCCAGGTGTCCCTCTTTTTTTTTTTTTTTAAAGATTTTGTTTATTTATTTGACAGACAGAGATCACAAGCAGGCAGAAAGGCAGGCAGAGAGAGAGAGGAGGAAGCAGGTTCCCTGCCGAGCAGAGAGCCCGATGTGGGGCTCGATCGCAGGACCCTGGGATCATGACCTGAGTCTAAGGCAGACGCTTAACGACTGAGCCACCCAGGTGCCCCTCACTGCATACATTTCTGAAGAAATATGAAATGGTATTTAAAGAATGAAAATAACCAGATAATACATAAATTCACACTTGGGAAAAAGATTCCTTTTTTCAAGACACATTTATTGGGTACTCACCATATGCCAGGCTAATTCCTATTTACTTCAAACTACTAACAAACTGTTATGGAGACATACCTGTGCCTCATTGCCCTTTAACAAACATTAGCGTCCATCATATCCACTGTGCTAAGCACTAGGAATATTTCTTTAATAAGTTTTTTCAAAAGATTTTATCTATTTATTTGTCAGCGAGAAAAAGAGCACACGTAGGGGAGCAGCAGGCAGAGGGAGAAGCAGACTCGCTGCCGAGCAAGGAGCCCAACGCAGGACTCAATCCCACCATCTGGGGATCATAACCCAAGCTGAAGGCAGATGCTTAACCGACTGAGCCACCGGTGTCCCAGCACTAAGAATATTTCTATAAATAAGACAAAGACTGTCTCTGTCCTGAATTCTCAGAGAGGAAAAAAGAAAAACCAAGTAGTTACAAATTACAACAAAGAAGAAAACAAAGGACCAGAAAATGACAACTGGGAACTCCTCTGGGCAGGTGGCTGGAAGGAGGCCTCTGGAAAAGCGAAATCATGCCCTTGCGGATGAGGAGTAGACAGCTCCCGGCATTCCGGGGAAAGAGCAGGAAGAGGCGGCAAGAACCGCAGGTGCGCGGGAGCAGAGCCGGAAACAAACGTCGAAGAGCAGAAGACGGTGGTGCAGCACAAGGGCAGGCATAAGTGGAAGGCAGAGAGGCAGAAACCAGATCCCGCCGAGCACTGCAGCCCATGGGGAGAAGCTCATGCGCCATTCGGAGCGTAAGGAGAAGCCATTAAGGCTTTTTAACAGGAAAGCAAAATGATCTGATTCCATTTTCATAAAAATCATTCTTGCAGGGGCTCCTGGGGGGCTGTCGTTAGGCCTCTGCCTTCGGCTCAGGTCATGATCTCAGGGTCCTGGGATGGAGCCCCGCGTCCTGCATTGGGCTCTCCACTCAGTGGGAAGCCCGCTTCTCCCACTCCCACTCCCCTGCTTGTGTTTCCTCTTGCTGTGTCTGCACATTTTGCAGATGTGGGGCCTGACGAAGGACCGGGAGGAACTGCAGGTGGACCCTAGGCTCCTGGGCCAAGCAGTAAGGTGAGTGGCAGTGCCGCTTACTGAGGAGGGTGGTGCGGATTTCTGAGATCCAGGCTTCATACACTGTGTGCTCGCTCCCTTCTGCTTTTTACACTTTTTATTTATTTATTTATTTATTTGAGAGAGGGAGAGCGCAAGTAGGCAGAGAGGTGGGGGGTGGGGTGAGCAGAGAGCCTGATGGGGAACTCGATCCCAGGATGGTCCTGGGATCGTGACCTGAGCCGAAGGCAGAGGCTTAACCCACGGAGCCCCCCAGGCGCCCTATGTGTTCACTCCTACAGATGGGCTGCCAAAGACACGACAATTGGCCAACCCAGTGAACCCTCCTCCTATTTCATTGCTTCTGACACGGTTAACCACTCCCTCTTGCTTAAAACTTCATTCCCTCTTGGGGTGCCTGGGTGGCTCCATGGGGTTAAGCTTCTTTCCTCAGCAGAGCGCCTGCTCCCCCTGCCCTACCTGCCTCTCTGCCTACTTGTGACCTCTCTCTGTCAAATAAATACATAAAATCTTAAGGAAAAAAAAAAAAAACTTCATTCCCTCTTGATTTCTAAGACGCCTCATTCTTTCAGTTCGTGTACTCATCGGACCTCCTTCTCGGTTCCACGTACCCCCGGCTCTGTCCCTGGCTCTCTCTATTTCCTTCAACACACTTGGTGGTGACCTCATCGAAACAATCCACAGCTCTAACTACTAACTACATGATACCTTCCAAATCTGTATTTCCAGCCCGAACTTTCTCACCTCCAGGCCTACCTATCCCACCGTCGTCCGCCCACTTCTATTAGGATGTCTCAGCAGCATCTGGAACTCACCAAACCCGAAGGTAACTTCGTCATCACTGCTCCCTCAATCCCACATTCATCTGTGAGAAGCCCCACTTGCCAAAAATGGGCCCAGCCTCCCTAGCCCCGAACCTGAGGATCACCCTTCGCTCAAGCAAATCAACGTGCAAGCCCGATCCAACGTACTTTCTAACGAGCTCACCAGCCTGTCCCCCTTTCACAGCTAGCTCCCAGCTTTAATCCACGTCTCCGGTCTCCTCCGGATTATTAAAGCCTCTGGTTTCTTCCGTCTCTCCACTCCAACCCATCCCTGGCGTCCCCACAGAGAACGAAATCCTTCGTCCAGCCTCACATAGGCAGACTCGGTCCTTAGGGAGTTACTGCCTCTGCTGGCTCTCCCGCCTCAACTGCCCCACCTCCCTCGCCGGGTAACTCCGACCTCCCACCGCAGTGACCGACCCACAGGTCCATTGAGGACCCCGTTTCCTTGCCCCACGCCTACTCAGCGAAGCGTGTCTTCCTCCGGCGCCCCGTCCAGTGTGGGAGGAGGGCCCTCCTCAGGGATCTCGGGGCACACGGCTCTCCACGGGGGTTTCTCAAGTCACCGCCGGTGCTTCTCCCACTGAGGTAAAGTACGGAGGGCAGGGGCTGTCCTTCCCGGAGCACTTCTGGGGCTCAATAAATGTTTGCCGGATAACGGTATCCCGACCGAACTCTGCAAGGTGTTCTACGGAGGTGGACTGCTCTCTGTGCGCCGTCTACGGCCAGAAAAGGGGATTTTGAAGACGAGGGCAAGTTTTTGCCAAGTCTTCCAAAATTAAGCCAGCACGAGCCACTGCTTCATGAGACAGCCTCCTGTCCACCCTCTTCCCCGACTGCGGCGCGGGGCGCGTCCGAGCCGCGAAGCTGCTGTTCTGACCGTCCTCCACAGGACCCCACGAACACCCAGTGTTTCGTCCTGCGGGCGTTGCTCGAGCCCGACGAGACCGCCTGACGAGACCGCCTCAGGGCCGCGCCCTCAGGAGCAGCGCCCGACCCCGCCCGTCGGAGCACAGCATTTCTCATCCCCTCATTTTCAGTCTATTTCCTCACTTGTGGCTTAAAACACAAGGGCTGGGGGCGCCTGGGTGGCTCCGTGGGTCAAGCCTCTGCCTCCCGCTCAGGTCTTCCTGAGGGTCATGGGATCGAGCCCCGCATCGAGCCCCGCATCGGGCTCTCCGCTCGGCGGGGAGCCTGCGTCCCCCTCCCCCTCTGCCAACTTGTGCTCTTCTCTGTCAAATAAGCAAGTAACACTGAAAACCCAGACCCGGTCTCACCCCCCGGGCCGCACTCTGAACCCCTCCTCTGAGGAGACGAGACGGAGCACAGACCTGCGGACCCGCGGAGGCGAGGCGAGGCCTCGGCGCGTCGCCGCCGCCGGGATTTCCCCCCCCCCGGAATCCCCCCCCAAGACGGCCCCCCCCGGATCGCCCCGCGAACGAGCCCGCCCGGGTCCGGAGACCACAGCAAGGGCCGCCCCGCCGGGAAAGCCCGAGCGCAGACGCTGCCACGCACCCGGCGCTTCGCGAACGAGAGAAACGGGGACGGCGGCGGGTCGGGGCCTGCGGGCGAGCCCGACTCGACCGAACCGCACCTCCGAGGTGAGACCAAACGTTCCCTCAGGCCGACAAAACCGCCCACAAAGGCCCCGCGCAAGGAACCCCGCGACCTGCCGCCGGCGCCCACAGGCGGCGACCGCGCCACCCCGGGCAGCCCGAACCCGAACCCCCGGAGCGGGGCCGGGCCGCCCCCGGGCCACACGCGGGCAGGGCGGGCGGGAGCAAGGCGGGGAGCCCGCCCCTCGCCCCGCAGCCGCAGGCCCCGGGAGCCCCCTCCGCGCCCTCCCCCCTCGGCGCCCCTCCCCCCGCCCCGCCGCGCCCCTCCCCCCGCCCCGCCGTCCCCCCCACCCCGCCCCGGCCGCGGCACCACTCACACAGCCCGAGCGCCGCCGCCAACAGCGACCACAGCCAGCGCCTGCGGGCAGCGTCTGCCCGCCCCGCCGCGACTCCCGCGGGCGCTGCCATCGTCCCCCGCCGCCGCCGCCGCTGCGCCCCGGGCCGCCGTCCCCACTGCGCTCCGCTCGGCTCCCGACAGCGCCCGGTCCTCGTCGCCGCCCGCGCCCGCGCCCCCGGCCCCTGCGCGCCGCGCGCCCGCCCCCGGCCCCGCCCCCGCGCTCCGCTCACTGGCCTGCGCTGCGCCCGGGGGAGGACGCCATTGGAGGACACCGACTGTCCATCACCCCTCGCCCCCTCCCCGGATCCCCCCCGTCCTCGGGTCTCCCCCCCCACGCCTGGCCCCTTCTCCGCGCGCCGGAGGCCGGGCTCGGGAGGCGCCCGGTTCCCGCCGCCCGGCCTCCGCCCGCTGGGTGTCCGCCTGGGGCCCGCCGGCTCCTCAGCCTCTCGGAGCTCCCGCCCCGCAGACCTCTTGGCAGCCCCCCGGCCGCGGGTCGCGCTCCTGGCGGTCCGCGCTGCGGGTTTCTCCGGGCCCCGAGGAAAAGGCGGCCGTCCGCGCACAAAGGCGGAGGAAACGGGCGCGACGGCGGGACTCGGGCGGCCGCAGAGAGCTCGGCTCCCGCCTTGCCCTGGCGGGGCCCGCCCTCCGCTCCGCTGGGAAGGCGGCGTGCGGCGAGCGGAGAGACCGCGGGCCGGGACGGCGCCTCCATCTTGCCCGAGTCTCCCCAGGGCCCGCTCTCGGCTCTCGGAGCGCCGGGGGCCGGGCATGAGGTCCCCCCGTCGGAGCCGGGCACGGGGTCCCGCCGCCGTCGGAGCCGGGCACGAGGCCCCTTTCGGAGCCGGGCGCTGCTTCCTGGCTTTCCGTTTGCTTGTCCGTCTGCGGACAACGCGCCCCTCGTTTGTCCATGGAAACCGGGTGGGGAAGTTCCCGAGTCTGAAGGGCCTTGGCTGACTCTGCTCACGTCGGTCTCTTGGCCCCGAACAGCGTCTGCCGCTCCCCGTTGCCTAATAAATGCTGGGGATGCTCAGTACCCCCAAAAGGCGCCGCGCGTCAGCGACGGGAGCAGGGCAAGAGCTCAGTGAGTGAAGAAAAGGAAGGATCCAGGCAAGGGTGTGGACCATTAGGACAAGAGAGGGGAAAGAGTATGGTGAGAAAACCCAAATGTAACCTCATTTCAGGGTTTTGTCTATAAAGTCCATTTTAAACAAAGGGACATTTTTGCTGTTTTAGCTTGCTAGCCTTGTAAGCCAACTCATAACTAGCAGTAGTGAGAGAAAACTAAAAAAGCATGACAACCATTTTGCCCTTTTCTTCTCTGTAAGATCCTTATGAAGTGTGTCTGAATGTCACAGGTTGGCTAGAGGACAAATGCGTTAAGTGAATAATTATTATGTGCTGTGGATGTAGAACACCTAGATTTTATTCCCCAAAAGCACACAGGCCTCCAGAGTAGACATACAGGCACTATATCTGTTTAAATGCTTGAAGAGAAGGAGAAACCCAAGGCCAACAGGGACATTGGTGCTCAAGGACACATGTCCTGTTATAGGCTTCTTGGAGGGTGATGAGGGAGCAGAAGGACTGGCTGAAAACCAAGCATGAGCTGTCACCTGCGGCCTCCTCCCTCCCCCCACTCCTGGGGGGGAAACGTGTGACATACTTTGGGAAATCTCCCAACTACCTTGCTAGTGGGGGAAAACAACCTTAGCTTGACAATGGCAAGGACTGCGGTATCTTCTAGGTCTTCTTTAACATGTAAATATCCTTTGAAACCTCCCTTTTTCCTTACTCCCCCAACCCTACAGTCTATAATCAACCACCCCTCATAGGCCAGCTCTTTCTGGCCACAGGTCCTGTCCTGGTGCTTTAATAAACCACCATTCTGCACCAAATCGTCTCAAGAATTCTTTCTTGGTCCTCAGCTCCCGGCTCCACCCCACCCGACCTCACCTATACTCCAGAACCACATCAGTGATAAACCCCAACACACACATCTTCCTCTTGTGGGACCCACTGGTGCATGAGGCATGTGGAAAAGATGCAGAAAGGATGTAGCATTTGAAGTGGACTTTATTTTTTATTTTTAAAGATCTTGTTTATTTATTTGACAGAGAGAGGGAACAGAAGCAGGGGGCATGGGAGAGGGAGAAGCAGGCTGAGCAGGGAGCCTGATGCGGAGCTCAGGACCTAGGATTATGACCTGAGACGAAAGCAGATGCTTCATGACTGAGCCACCCAGGGGCCCCTGAGGTGGATTTTAGAGGTTGAGTAAAAGTTCACTGGGAAAGCAACAGCAAAAGCAAACTCAGAAATGGGAAAGCAGTACCAGGTCCAAGAAACTGTGAGTAAATCTTGTGTAGTTTGGAACTTCAGAGGAGGGAGTGAAAGAGAATGCTGGAAAAGTAGGCTGTTGTGGTCTTTTGAAGAGCTTTGGGTTGTTCATTCTGTGGGCAGTAGGGAGAGGTAAAAGGGGGAATGACACACTCAGCTCTGTGTTTTAAACGGTTGACCACAGCAGACAGGGTCGGAAAAAAGAGGTGAAGGGGCTGGAGAGGAGGACAAGGTATGGAGAAGCGTTTCACTTGAGTGAGAGAGCAACAGGATGGGGGTCAGCTGGATGGGAAGTCTAAGCAAGAGAAGAGAATCCAGGGCACATCGATGTCTCAGGTCATGATCCTAGATCCTGGGATGGAGCTCAGCAGGGAGTCTGCTTCTCCATCGCCCTCTACTTCTCCCCACTGCTCCCGCTCATGCACACGCTCTCTCTCTCTCAAATAAGTACATAAAACCTTTAAAAAGAGAGAGGGGGGGTGGGGGGAGAATCCAGGAAGACAGATATGACCTTCAGTTTCTAGCCTGAGTGGAGAATAATGCTGCCAGCCCACCAAAACTAAAAGCCAAGGAAGAGAACCTGGTCTTGGAAGACTGCTAACATGCTGGGCCTTGAACATAGCTTAAAATGCTGACAACACCCCCATGGGCAATCAGAAGGCACTTAGATGTCAGGGAAACCACAGAAGGGCTACATGGAACATGAGCCTCATGTGGCCACAAGGTGCTCACAAGAAAGGTCAGATCACCAGTCTCAAGTCAATAGAATACCCTTGCCGGCAAGTATGTGATGTAAAGGAAAAACGGATTCCAAGGCATTGTTTTCTTGGAAGGGTCGGAGGGCTTGGTCTATCTGAGCACTAGTTGCTGTCAGGCCTCCGTAGGGACTCCCGGGTGACAC
This sequence comes from Mustela nigripes, assembly GCF_022355385.1. Lineage (NCBI taxonomy): Eukaryota > Metazoa > Chordata > Mammalia > Carnivora > Mustelidae > Mustela > Mustela nigripes. Next base: position 128,069 of record NC_081566.1, on the reverse strand, counting down.
CCAGATGTGACCACTCCCAGACTGAGCACACCAGCTCCTCTTCCCTAGATTCAAGCACCAGCCAGTTTCTCCCCCTTCTTCTCCAGTTCCACATAGCTTGCGGGGAGGAAGACCAGTCCAGGGTCCAGAGAGAACAAACAAGAACACCCAGGCTCGGAGGTGTTTTGCAGGGGGCTGGACTTTCCATGGATATTTCCACAACTTCTACAGCCACCAGAGAGTGCATAGAATGGATTTCCCATTAACGCCCTTTTTAGAGCCTTCATGGGTTCCTTCTTGTCCTTAGCATGACGTCCAGACCCTTTGCTGGCGCGTAGTTTCTGTGAGCCCCTGTCCGGGGCCCTTCACCCCATACTCCAGTCGTGGAACCTCAATCTGCCTTCAGGTTGAGCGCTGGCCCCCGGGGCCTGCAGGGCTCTGTTCTATGGATTCCTCAGGCCCTAGGCCTCCCTCTGCTCCCAGACGCTCAGCATTTATCTTCCCATCTTTCAGAACATCACCAGAGGGTGAGTTCCTCTGAAAAGGTTTTCTGCCGTTTCTAGTATCTCCCTACACTGCCCTGTGTAGACATGACCACAGCGCATATACAGCGCATATACTCGTTCAGATTTCCAGCGATTTGAAAACCTATGATGGGACTTAGGTGTCAAGGTCTTTGCGAACACCACTGAGAGTAATGTGTAGGTGGTGAGTTCTCGGTAAAGGTTACTCTTATCCTATCAGCACCTGCTGGCTGTTACCTGCTTACTTGTCTGTCTCCTATATACAGTGGTCCCCCTCGAGGGATATAAGGGACTTGCCATACAGCTTTCTGCTTTCCCAGGGCCCAAGTCAGAGCCTGACGCATAGGAATGCTGGTCTCCTGTTACCCTCACACTTGCCCTCTGCTCTTAGCCACACTGTCCTCATGGCTGTTTCAGGAACAGTTCAGGTACATGCATGTCTCCTGGTGTTTCCTTTGCTCTCATGTCATCTTCTCAAAGAGGCCTGTCCTCGCCCTCTGTTCAAATCGCAAACCCTCCCCCTGCAATTTATTTCTTGGTTGTATGTACGGTCTGTCTCGTCTCCCTAGAGTGTGTGTTCCCCCCGGGGAAGGAAATGTTTCTGTTTTGCTCATGAACACACTCAGCATGTTGCACACAGCAGATGCTCTAGACATTTTTGCTGGATGAAGAGATGAATGAATGTTTTTAAATTAATCTAGAGACGTTACAGAAAATAAACCAGTCATGCAAGGTAGTTTCTGACCCTGCCATAGAGAGTAAATGGGAAAACAAACAAGCCCCAAACCCCTTGGATTCCAGTCATTATTGTTAGCCCAAGGTCCTTCCTTCTCTTCACAGACCCCTTTCTTCCTCCGGGAAAGTCCCCTTTGCCAGCTAATGTCGTTCAGACAATACAATCCGAATCAGCGAAGACTTCCAGTCAGGTCAGAAGGGTCCTTTTCAAGGACGGCTGCCTCTGAAAAGAAGGGACTCTTTGGGAAGAATTTCCCCTACAGAATCAATAATAAGAGAGAATCATGTGCAGAGGCCTTCTGATAATAGTTATTGACACAGGCCCTTCGCCCTCACAGACCTCCTCCTTCATGGAGCGTACAACAAACAGAGTAGTAAGGAGGGGTTGGCCTTGGGAATTTCTCAGGACTTTTTATCTTTTCTTAATAGGGATAAGATAAGGGGCGCTCAGGGGCGTCTACTGCTGGCAAATAGAGAAGGACCTGGAATTAATGGGACAAAGTAGGGAAGGGTGACAGGCACCCAAATTTCAACCAGATGTTTGGGACCACTTCCGGTATTCTCGGCGGCATTCCTTCCTTCCTTGTCTTTACAGACCTGCTGCTACAGGCATTGGTACACCGTGATCTGTGGGTAGTGATTGCAGGAGGTTCCTGGAACACCAAGAATTTGACTGTTAATGAATAAATATCAGAGAGAATAAAAAATGAATCCCAGGCCACCATGAGAAGGGTTTGCCTGAAGCTAAGTCGATTTCATTAATGTTTCTATGGACAGAATGGCTTCATGCAGGAGAAGGGGGGCAAATATTGAAGGTCTGAAAATTCGAATTCCCCAGAGTCTAGCGTTTCTGGGCACCAAACTGCAACAAAAATAATGGGGGTCCTCAGAGAGGTGTCGTCGGTCAAAGTAGACGTGCCAAGGCTTCTTCATTTGCTGTGACTGGGATGAAATGTTTCTCAAGACCCTTCGTGCCCCTGGACACTGTGACATCTCTACTCCAAGGGAGGGCGGTACCCTGGGGGGGGGGTCACGGGCCGTCTTGCTTCTCACCGCGAGTCGGGCCGCCGGCATCTGGAGTTTTGTCACCGTCAGTCCTCGGGCAGCACCGCGAGAGGCGAACGGGACGCTCTGAGGAGCCCGAAGAGTCCAGACAAACTACTCCCCAGTCCCCAGAGAGCGGTACGAGTGAGAAGGAAAATCCTGAAAACAGTCGCAACTACAGCCAATTCCGGGGGGGGGGGGGGGGGGGGGGGCGGGGCCCCGTGGGGCCCCGGGGGGGGGGGGGGGGCGCGAACCGGGACGGCGGAGAGCACGGGCCCGTGGGGGCGGGGCGGGGGGGGGGGTGGGGGGGGGGGGGGGGGGGGCGGGGGCAGAGACCCGTTAGTGACCGCGAAGCTCGGGTTCGCCGAAACCTGCGGTGGCTGCGACGGTTCATGGTCCGAGCCGCACTCTCCGGAGTCGCCATTCTCGTGAGAAAGACCACCTCCCCCGAGTCCAGGGCGCTTTCCCCGGGCGCGTCGTGGGGAACAAGCGCGCGGGCTCCGAGCGCCGAGGAGCATCTCCGGGGCGGCTCGCCCTCCTGCCGGGCCGAGGGAGGGCCCCGGACTCCGGCTCCGACGGCCTCGAGCCAAGCCCCCCCGCCGCGGGGAGAGCCGGAGCTCGGCCCTGCCACCGGCGAGCGGCCACCTGCGGGGAGCGAGTTGCGGGCCCGGGTCCGGGGCGCAGGGCAAACCGCCGGGGTCGCGGCCAGAGGAGCGGACGCTGACGCGAAGCCAGTGAGCGAACAGGTCGGTCTCGGGCCGCCCCGCCGCGGCTGCCGGTTGTCCGGGCTGACTTGCTCGCGGGCGGAGGACCGGCACGGGGACGGCTGAGGAACCGGGAACTGACCGTCCTTCAGGGGGCGCCGTGCTCGCGCGGGCGTCAGCGCTACGGGTTCGAGAGAGACCCGGACGCGGGCCCTCCGGACAGACGCGGGACCGCGGACACCGTCGCACAGAGTCACGCGGACGGCAGTGCTAGGGCCGGCGTCGGGTCCCGCAGCGCACGCGGTCGGGCCGTACGCCTGTCCCGCAGCGCACGCGGTCGGGCCGCACGTAGGTCCCGCACCACACGCCGATGTGGGTAAAAGGTCTCCGGGAAGGGCAGGGTTCGGGGCCGCTCCCCGAGGAAGGAGACGTCCCCGCTGAGGAGAACCGCTGGAGCGGGAACGCGGAGGCGCGAACTCAGGGCGGGCGGGCGGCGTCTGGACCCTGCGAGACCGTGTAGACGCGAAACCATCCGCGGGAAGCGTCGCTCGCGGGACTGGGTGAGGCCGACTCGGGAACCTTCCTGCCGGAGGACCTTGTCGCAGACGCGCCGCAGCTCGTGAGCCGCGAGGATCCCAGCGTCGCGGCTCCTAGACCGAGAGGCAAGTCGGTCGCGGCTGTGGCGGGACCGCGGCCGCGCTCCGCGTCGGATTCCTGACGGGAAAGCGAGGAGACGCGCGGAGCCGGAGCCGGAAGGACGCGAGCAGCACGCCCGAGCGGCCGCTTGGGGGCGCCGGACCGCGCGGCGCAGCTTCCTCTAGCACGGCCGGGGCCAGCTCGTCACGCCGGCTCGTTGGTCTAGGGGTATGATTCTCGCTTAGGGTGCGAGAGGTCCCGGGTTCAAATCCCGGACGAGCCCTCTTTTCCTCACTCTCGAAATAAAGACGTGCTGCTGCAAGACGCAAAACTGAGACTTTTGGACTCGTGCACACGGTACACCGAAGAGCTGCCGGGACGGACGCAGGGTCGTGGGCAGGGCGCGGGCCCTGCGGAGTCTGAAGGCGCTGCTCCCACCCGGCCGGCACCCAGGACGCGCGCGGGGAGGACCCCGCTCCGGCGCGCGCCGCCCGCCGCTGTGGCTTCGGCACCTGCCCGCCCTCCCCGCGCCGCCGCTCGTCCGCGCCCGCCCGGTGCGGGGCTGAGAGGGGTCGCGCCCGCGCCCGGAGCCTCCTTTCCCCGCGCGCGTGCTCTGGGGGCCGCGGGTCGCGCTGTCCGCCGCAGGCACGGGGACACGCGGCGGCCTCCCGCTCCGCAGCCCCGGAGCAGCGACGGCCCGAGCCCCGGCGCCGCAGTCGTCGTGTCTGTAAACGGGTTGCGTGAGGACGAAAAAAAGCCGCGGACAGCGGAGGGCGTGGCGGGGAGGAAAAGCCTGGGCTCGTCCGGGATTTGAACCCGGGACCTCTCGCACCCGAAGCGAGAATCATACCCCTAGACCAACGAGCCACTCTCGGCAGAGCGGCGCCCGGCGCCTCCCTTCAGCCTGCGCCGCCTCTCGCCGCGCTCCCCGCCCGGCCGGCGACCCGTCCTCCGCCCGCACCGCGCGCCCGTCCAGCCGTGCGCCCCGGGGCCCCTCTCGCCGCTCAGCCTGCGGGGTGCGGCCGGTCGCCACCCTGCGCCGCGGCCCACGCTGCACCCGGCGGGGACGGCGCGCGAGGGGCCGCGGCTGCGAGGGCGCCGGCGGGTGCCCGCCTCCGCCCGCGCTCGCTGGGCGCCAGGGGCCTCGTCGAGCGGGCGCAGCCCCCGGTTCGCGCCCTCGGAGGGGAGCCGCGGCTGGAGGCGGCCCAGCGCGCGGGGAGGAAAGCCCAGAGGACGGTGAAGAGAGAACGTCCGCGTCCGCGGTGGGGTCGTCCGCCCCTGCGAGGGCTTGCGGGTGCGGAGCTCAGCGAGGACGTCGGACGTGCTGCTCCCACGTGCTACCGCCCGGCCGCAGCAGAAGGCACGCGGGACGTCGGGGGGCGCGCTGGGAGCCGCGGGAGGTTGGCTAGCGGGACAGGGGCAACGCGGGTCCGGCCGCCCGCGGGAACCCGGAGGACCCGGCGTGCGCGCGCCCCCTGCGGCCGGCGGGAGGGGCCCCGCGGTGGCGGCCCGCCTCCGCCTCAGCCCGGCCTCCACCTGCGGCCCGCCTCCGCCTCAGCCCCGCCTCCGCCTCAGCCCCGCCTCCACCTGCGACCCCGCCTCCGCCTCGGCCCCTCCTGTTGCCCCGCCTCCTCCCCGCCTCCACCTGCGGCCCTCCTCCTTTTGCGGCCCCACCTGCGGCCTCGCCTCCGCCCCGCCTCCACCTGCGCCCTCGCCTCCGCCTCGGCCCCTCCTACGGCCCCGCCTCCTCCCCGCCTCCACCTGCGGCCCGCCTCCGCCCCGACCACCCCAGAGCCGCGGCGGTCCTGGCTCCTGCAGCCGGTTTCTGGACCCCAAGCTTCCTTTCGGCCCCGCTCTGTGGAAGCTGTTGCTGCCTCGCTGTCGGACGGTCCTGCGAGGGTCCGCGCTGGTCTGGCTCCGCACCTTCCACCTGCTTCTCTGCTCTTCCCCGCCCCCTTCCTCCTGAGGCCCGCGGGCACCCGGGGTGTCTCTCGGCGACGGAAGGTCAGGACCCGAGCTCGCGCCCTTGGCGGGGCTGTGAGCGGGGCTAGAGGGGATTTCAGGTGTAAACACCTCAAATCCAACAGCAAAAGCTGAAAAGCCAAGCCTGGCCCCGCTGACATCGCAGAGCCCTAACCCTAACCCCAGCCGCAGCCCCAACCGCAACCCCAACCCTAACCCCATCCCCAACCCTAACCCTAACCCTGGAGCAGGAGGACGTGGCTGGGGAGGGCGGCCGTCCGAGCTAAGCCCTCTGTGCGCTTGGACCACGCGTGGAACTGGACACCCTGCCCTTGTCCGAGACCTCCTCTCCTCCGGAGGCCTCTCCTGCCTCTGCCCGGCCACTCTGCCCGGCCACTTCCCACACCTGCTTTCTTACCCCTTAAGTCGCTCCTAGTGACTTAAACCTGTGCCATCAAGACAACGCGGCAGGACAGCCTAATTCCCCGCAGGCTGCAGAAGGGCGCCCAGCATTTCATTGGTGTAAGTGTTGCTTGACTGGCCCCTCTGTGCGTACACATTTTTCATGTTTTAGGTGATTTTCTGAGGTAATACGGTCAAAAGAGATGACCACCGTGACAACTATTATGGCTCCTGGTGCAATTTCATGCCAATGAACCTAGCTCGGCTGGTTTGCGAGTAAGATGGAAACTGGCTTGGGAGAACAGGACCAGTGGCTCTTGGAGAAGTTGGTAACCCATACTTTATGAACTATTGCTTTTTGTTTTCTTTTTCTTAAATATTTTATTTATTTATTTGACAGAGATCACAAGTAGGCAGAGAGGCAGGCAGAGAGGGGGAGGAGAAGCAGGCTCCCTGCTGAGCAGAGAACCACCCAGGTGCCCCAAAACCCATGCTTTAATATTTTAATTTTATTAAAGGGATCTGGTGGCATCAACGCTTTTGAGAATGGTCGTGATGTTAAAACTACAACCGAAGATAATTTTGACTTGGGGTCAGATGTATGAGTGGAAGATGATGAAGTTAGAGCAGGTCCTGGGGCACCTGGGTGGCTCAGTGGGTTAAGCTGCTGCCTTCAGCTCTGGTCCTGATCTCAGGGCCCTGGGATGGAGCCCTACATCGGGCTCTCTGCTCAGCAGGGAGCCTGCTTCTCTGCCCGCTTGTGTGATCTCTCTCTGACAAATAAACAAATAGAGTAGGTCCATTAGGAGATGGTTAGAGTAACTCTGGGATGATGTCAGGGTGGAGGCCTTGGAACAGGGAACAATCATTTTCATTCCTATTTTGTAACTAATGTTTGCACGCTCCTGAATTCAGACCCAATCTAGACCCAAGGGGTGCAAACTTTGTTCTGACCTGACGTTAGTCTCCGAAAGTGAGAATCCAATCTGAGCACATGGGTCTGCCATTCAGAGGACTCTTCGGTGACTCGGCACCCAGGACTGGAGTCAGGACTGTGTGCTCAGCCTTATTTGTTGCCCCGGAGGTTAGGCACTAACTGACTTTCAGGCTGCTGAGGTTGTCCTAACTGTCAGATTTGCTTCACCACCACAAGCCATGCCCTGATCCAAACAGAAACTTGAATCTGATTGAGAATGTGTGTCTTTTCCAAACTCCAGCCCAATATCCTATAATAGCTCTAGCTCCTTTTTACTAAAAATATTTCTACATGGTTTCCCTCAATGGTTCTTTTTCTGAGGTCTATCTCATAACTTCCCCTGAATTTTGTAGTCCCTGAATCATCAGAGGTGAATCTTTGGTACTGCCTCAGGTGTTTCTTTTTTCATTCAAAAGTTTTCACTTGATTTAAGTTTTGAGAGTCCTCAAGTTTTGAAGTCCTAAGGTGATCGAAATCTAAGGCTGAGATTGTGGAAAGAACCACGTTCTTCTGGAATACCATTTCCACCAGCGGATCTTATTGCCCCTCTGTTTTATATAGATTCGGTCTTGCTCTGGATGGTATTGGCCGCATAGAAAAGGACAAAAGTGTATAGTTTTCATGATCAGAAGTGGGATTGTTTATGAAGACTCGCTCCAGGTAGTATGTTACAAAAAGGAAAGATGCACAATTACATGTACGGAGAACTTAATTTTGTAACAAGAATTAAAGCAAAAATACATATGCAGATTAAAAAAAACTAGAAAAACTCCATAAAATCTTAATACTAGCTATTTCTTGGTAGGGGAGTTATAAACATGTTTTTTCTTTTTCTTTTTTTTTTTTAATTTTATTTATTTCTTTGACAGAGACAGATCACAAGTAGGCAGAGAGGCAGGCAGAGAGAGGAGGAAGCAGGCTCCCCGCTGAGCAGAGAGCCCGATGCGGGACTCGATCCCAGGACCCCGAGATCATGACCTGAGCCGAAGGCAGAGGCTTTAACCCACTGAGCCGCCCAGGCTCCCAAACATGTTTTTTCTTAATTATTTTTCTTTTCCTCCACAGATTTTCTAAAATAAAGATGTATTGCTTTTATAATAAGAAAAAATAAGGATAATTAACTCCTTTAAATTACACTTTATTTATTTATTTTTAAAGATTTCATTTTTTTATCTGATAGAGAGAGAGCACAAGCAGGGTCCCCGATGAGCAGGGAGCCTGATGTGAGACTCAATCCCAAGACACTGGGATCATGACCTGAGCTGAAGTCAGACACTTATCAACTGAGCCACCCAGGCACCCTAAATCATACCTTAAGAACTCTGTGTTTCTTTGTGCTTGGTAAAAGAAAAGAGACACAGACTCTGAGGCAGTGTAAAACAGGCCCTTTTGATTTTTCAGCCCAGCTCCTTCTGGAGTTCGTCAGTAAAGCTATTACGGTCACTCCTGAGGGGGCTGGTGCAGCCATGATGGGACTGAGTTCCTGGAGCCATCCAGCACCCATGGGTTCCTTGGTCCATCCAGCGGTAACAACTAGTGTCAGGGCTCCTACTGTTTTCTTGAGCACCAACCGTACATCGTCATTCTAGAGTCTTCTTTGAACGCTTGCTTAAGTGCAATCCAGTCCACTTACTCTTTTAAAAAGAACTGGTTGAGAAGTGTGATAACTGACATTACAGGTTTGCCTAAATTCAAGTAATTTTCTCAGATTTTTATGTAAAATGACACCTTGAAGGGCCAGAATCATTACTTACAGGAGTAGCTGGTGGGGGTGGGGGGGCTTGCTTGTTTGGACCCCTTCCTTCTGCATCCTGTTTTCCTCCTAGCCCCTCCCTGGCACTGCAAGGACCAGCGTGTTACAGCTCCCACGGAGAAGGCCACAGCTTTCCAGGATTAGAAGGAGTAAGAAGTCTTTATGCTCTGGTTCTGGAGGTAGGTGGCTTTACCCAGGCTCCCTTTTCACTGAGAAGTACACAACGTTTACATTGTCTCCTCCTCCGGAGTCTCAAAGAGCCATGGTTTCCTGCCCGTCTGGGCACAGCGGAGCCTCTCCGGAATTCCACAGCTCCCCAGGGATCTGAGGGCAGTGCTGGAGCACAAGTCTTCTCGGCAACCATAGCCACTCTGGCCAGGACGTCACTGGGCTGAGTGGGAGCCTGGGTTGTCCCAAGCAAGATTGGGAAGTCAGAAAATTCTGTCTCCTGCCCCTAGACTTTTCTAGCATTCTGCTCCTACTATGTTTACCTGGCCCATAAGCACAACGTTGATGAGATCTTGCTGAGGGGTCAAACAAAATTTAATGTTTTAGTAAACCATGCAATAGTAGATTGGTGTGTCTGGGATTGCGCTGTTGGACACATCTGTTGCTGTGTTTTTTAGATCTTCCAGAATAATTTCCTTTGGTAACAGCACCCCATTGGACACCCACTGTCCTCAGTCACAGTCCTTGCAGACTGCACAGGAGTGGCTAACCTAGCCCTTAGCGCCGGAGGTCACACGACCCAGGCCTGGCCGGTCTGATCTCCGCAGCTCCTCAGTTGTAAAGGCTGGTTCCAGTATGAACATGTGATTCACACAGGGTTTATAGAAATCCTTTGTAGGTTTTCTTTCCCCGGTGCTATTGGGAAAGAATAAGCTCTTTCCATTGGGCTTATAGGCTGTGAAGGGCCTGCTTGGGAGATACGGCCAACACAGAGGAAAGCAGAGACCAAAAAACAAAGCGAGCCTTCTGATATTGCTTGAGTATTGTATTTAGGCCTATCCACGGGTTTTTAACTCATATTATTCAGTATGTAGGGAGGGAGAGAGAGAGAGAGATTCATAGATAGATACAGTTTTCTGTGTGTTTTTTTTTTAAGACTTTATTTATTTATTTATTTGACAGACGGAGATCATAAGTAGGCAGAGAGGCAGGGAGAGAGAGGAGGAAGCAGGCTCCACTAGCTGAGCAGAGAGCCCGACTCGGGGCTCGATCCTAGGACCCTGAGATCATGACCTGAGCCGAAGGCAGAGGCTCGACCCACTGAGCCACCCAGGCGCCCCCAGTTTTCTGGATTTTATCGGCCAGTTGAAGTTGGGTTTCTTTCATTAGCAACAGCAGGTCCTCATTCATCAACTCTGTTACACAGTCACGTGGCCAAGAGTGTCTCGTCAAAGGAGGTGATGAACTACTGGCTGCCTGTCCACTAATTTAACCCTTTGTTAGACATATGTTTTTTGAGGGTCTAGTTGACTGGCAAACCAAGCTTTGTCCAGGGGCAGCTCAGGGAGGACAGTGGAGGCCCCTGGGCTTCCTGTTGTCACCTGGTTACTTGTCCCACATGTTGCTGAAACCATGGAACAGCCTCAGATCAAATACTGGCATCTCCCTTCAAAGCATTCAGGGTTTTTGTTTTTCTTGCTCCCTTTCTGGAGAAAGGAAAGACACAGTATGCAAATCAAGCCGAAGACAGAGGCAGAGGAGGAACACAACACCTCTGACTCCTCTCTCCAGCCTTGTAGCTGTGAAGAAATCCGTGTTTTTCCTTCAAGCCTATCAGGGAAGCCTGAACCAAACCAAGTCTTCCTGGCCCGGGGATGGCTTTGTGCTAACTAAGACACAAATGGATTTCTCGGATTCCCAATTTTGAAATTCCAGATCTGCAAATGCAACACGTCACATAATCGCAGTTGCTTCGGGAAGGATGGTGACCCACGGCAGGACAGCCTCGGAATCCAGACAGTTTGAGCTCTTCGTGAATCCCGCACCCACGGCCCACAGCCCGGGAAAGGGCCTCGGACTTCTCACAAGGTAGATCCAATAACGTGAGCATTAGGAACTGCGCCGGTAGAAAATCATTCTGACCCCATTACGGCTGCTCCTCTGGGGTCCCATTCTTGTCATTATGCATTGTTCCTTAACCACCTGCTGCTGTAGCTGTCATGCCTCCAGACAAAAGATTGTTTTGTTCTCACAGCTACATCCCAGGCTGCCTGGCCTATTCCTTTTTCAAGTAAAGGAAAGTGGCAGGTGTCCCTTCTTTTGTCACACATGCTCACAAACACGCACACATTCACTAAACTCTGGCCCAGATGTGTGTGTCATAAACAACCCAAAGACATACGTAAATAAAATCATGTATTGTTTAGGGGGTAACACATCTCTGTTGGTATAGATGGACGGGCAGATAGGAGAGGGACAGGTACAGACGGGTGGACGGGGGAGGGAGCGATAGCTAAGGGTTATGTGGACCTCAAAATAACTGGAACACACCTAGCTCCGAAATCCTGCTAAAACATAAAACTTAAAATTTCGGGCTTAACTGAGTTACAAGGTCTAGAAAATGCTTGTATTTTTAAAAGTTTTGAAAAAACTTTTGGAAAAAAAAATCTTTGAAAAAATATATATCCCAAGTACGAACACTATCTGGAGTTAGGAAAACGGTCCTAGGAGCCTGTACTGTACTATAAAACTGTACTGAGACCGCTGAGGTACCGGCAGGGACAGAGGCCTTTTTGTCTGGGACATGGTTTCTGAAGTCAGGGTAGGAGGCTGCCGGACGGACCTTCAGAGAAACAGCTGCTCCGTCTACCACATCAGCGCAACGAGACGCTGAAACCCTCCACCCCGGATGAGAACCAACACCAAAGATTAACCGAGTATTTGGATAAACAGCTATGCATCAGGAGGGGAGAGGAAATGGCCCCTGCTCCTTGCAAAGCCCCTTGCACTTTCCACACCGAACATTAAAGCCAGAGCAACCCGTTGAGAAGAGGCTGAAAACCCAGGCCCCCCAATCCCGTCCGGAAAGGGAGCCTGGGCTTTGATTCAAGAGCAGCTTCCCAGGGAAGGTAGGAATATGTCTTTGTCCTGTACCTTTCAAAACAGATGCGCCAGCACCTCCCAGGAAGCACCTACTCCAGGCTCAAGGACGTCTTGCAGAACTGCACATTTCCTCCCCAAGATGTGTCAGAGGGCAGGCATTGTTAAGGTCTCCCCACTCTGCTCTCAGGATGAGGAAAGGCAGCGCGTGCAGAACCGTGACACCTCGCATCTGCTTCTCCGGATCTGCCCGTCTCCACCTCCTCCTCCCCTGGGAAGAGCGTGGGCTGAGCCTGTCCCCTCCCTGGGTACCACAGACTGGAAAAGTCCCGGACAGCAAAGGTTCCTAATACATATTTTTAAATGGTGCAGTAAGTACCGCTTCCAGGCCAATGTTTTAAAAATTGGTTGGCCGGTTCCCATGTGGAAAAAGCTGAGAGGTTGTCTCGGGGTCTCCACAATTTAAGCTTTTCCATAGCCGAGGTCTTCTGTAACTGACGGGACTTCTATTTCAGCAACAGTCTTTGCTTTTGTTTCCACCCACCTGAAATCAGTTTTTACTCACATCTGAGAATCATAAAAAGTTCAGAGCGTTAAAAAGGCTATTGCTTTGCACAAAACAAAATCTGAGAAGCTAAGTCAGAATCCAGTTCTGAGGTCAGCCGCAGGGACAGGTGGGTGCAGTAGGAGCCAGGCCCCCAGGTTGGCGAGGCTTCCGGGGAGCTGTCCCCACAGTAAACTGTTCTAAGTTTTTGTTTTTTTTCTTAAACCAAGTCCATTGAGACACGAACTCAAGGTGATGCAAGGCTGCCGGCCTTTGACTGATCTCTACCTGCGGGAGAATGTCAGCGTGGAGGCCTAGAAACAGCGTGGTCTGTCTCGGGCCGCTCCAGACCCTCCACGAGCTCTGCGTCGGTGATGGCTTCATTGGCTGCTACTCTTGTTGCTCCTTTGAAAGAGGCGTCTCCGGCAGCCACATCACTAGGCACGGTGAGCTCCTCACATCTTAGTGTCCTGGACAGGGGGGTTATCCTGCAAACACAGGAGGAACAGATGAGTTGGGAAGACAGTGGGGGACATCCTGATGCTCGGCAGATGTCCTTGGGGACAGTGGACCCAGCAAGAATGTAACACGAGCGGCAGTGGCAGTGGCGACAACGCGGTGTGCTCCACAGCACCGGCTCCTTTATTCCTCACAAAAGCAAGACACGTTAGATACTCTGTTAGCTCCGTTCCGCAGGTGGAGCCGTGAAGGCACAGGAGGGTCAAGTGGCTTCCCCTAGGTCACACAGCTAGGAAGTCGCGGAGTCAGGATTTAACCTTCAACTATTAGGTGACTTCGCCTGCTCCTTGACGCCCGGCTCCCGCGCCCTCGCCGCGCTGGCTTCCCACCTACGCATCCACTCTCGCTCCGTCTCATCCTCCCGCTCCACTGCTTCAGAAGTTTTGGTGGCGTAAAAGTGGGAAAAGAACACAACCCAAAACAGAAGGTGGATGCTCTAACAAAAGGGAAAATCGCTGTTCAGTCAACATTCAACCCAAAGCATGACTTCTGGCTCCTTCCGGGCTGCGGCTGCACCACGCCTCAGACCATGGGGTCTCTGGCTGGAAGCAGAGACATTTACGAGAGTGTCCTCGGCATGTGACCACGGCCTGGGCCCTGGGCCACCGGAACGCGCTGTGCTGAGTGTAAGCGACTGCAGGGGTCCCTGCGGCTGTCTCACTGGAGCGGTGGGGGGACGCCTGCGGAGGACATGGAGGTAGTGGGGCGGTTTCGAGGCGGCACCAAGGGAAATCTCCACTGGGGGTGTAGGTGTCAATGGAGGAGGCCACGGCAGGATACATGGGCTGGTGCCTTGCCTCTCCTGGGGCGGTGGGTGCTGGAGGCCGGCTGGAGGCGTGGGCGCCGTGATGGTGGGGAGGGAAAGTTGGGAGAAAGTTCAGCACGGAGAGGAACAGGAACTCGATTTTCCAATGTGTGGTATCAAAGCGTCTGGGGCAGGAGCATAGACCTTGAGATGCTGTTTTCAGGAAGAGGAATTGGGTGCTACTGTGTAGGGCAGGTCTGGAGACCAGGAATCCCGGTGGTGGGGGTGAGTCTGACTGTAGAGGTAAGGAAGGGGCCATGACAGTGGAGCAGCAGGAGGTAAAGCCCCTAAGGCCTGGGGCTGCCGAGACAGGGACGTGGAAGGCACGTGGGCACCTCGTGAGCAGCAATGGGCGACAGTAACAAAGGAACGTGCAGTTTCAGCTCAACACAAGTGAAGGGGCTGCTGAAGGGCCAGGAAGGGGGGTGGGCAGGGCCGAGGGACCCCCTGCCTCTGTGCCCTTGTGTCTGCCACAAAGCCTCCTCCTCGAATGGCCCCACTCGAATGCCATCTTCACCCCGAAGCTTCTCCAGCCTCCTCCCACACGCTACACATGCACATGCACACACACACGCACACACGGTTTCCCCCTTGCTTGTGCTTTGGGCTTCCCCAGGGAACCCCCTGCCCAGGGCCACACTCTGCTTTCCTTAGCGTGTCCAAGGAGCTGCTGGTCTCCCGGGCTTCCTGGGCCTGCTTCCCTTTCCTGTGTCTCTGTCCCCTCACCATCCACAATGGGCTGTCAATCCGGGGCCTTTTTTCTGCCCAACTGAGCTAATTTGTGAGGACGCATAAGCAGACACACTCGAGCCCTGGCCGCCTCCCGGCATCGTGCAGGCCGCTTACCTCTGTCTCGGGGGCCTCCTCGCTGGGGCAGCAGCCTGGCTCCAGAACGGCCCCTGCCTCATCCTTTTCCTCGCCTTTGCCCTGCTCTGGGATGTGGGGGACCTCCGCCCCTAGGGGGGGGCCTGCTGGGGCCTCCCCCGCAGCGCCCTCTGCCGACCCCGCTGCGTCTCGGCTCTGTCTGGGCTCTTCGTCTTCCTTTGCTGCCGTCGCCTCCTTTGCCTCCCTCTTTTCTGTCTCTTCTTTTCCTTCTGTGGGGCTTCTGCGACCATTCTCGGCCTCCGGGTTGGAGGCTTGGCCTGGCGGGACAGCCTCCCCTGTGGCTGGACGTGGGCTGGCCTCCTCGTCAGAGCCCCACACGGCCTTCTGGGGCGGCTGCGCGTCATCCACGGCCTGGCCCTTCTCCTGCCTCTCCGCTCGGCTGGACGTCCTCCTCAGAGGAGGCTTCTCCCGGGCCCCCGCCGGCCCCTCGCCGGGAGGAGGAGAACCCAGGGCCTCACTGTGGGGTGGGAACACCTCGTCCCCATTCTCTTCCTTGGCACCATTCTCCTGGGATGACGCGGGGGCCCTGAGGTCGGCCAGGTCCCCACAGTCTGACTGGGACCTCCGGAATCGCCTGGAGGGAGGGCGCCTTTTTATGGAGCCCTTCGTCCGCACCTGGAAGAGCATGAGGAGAAGTTAGTCGCGGCCCGTGAGAAGGGCCAAGCGGACGGCGTGTCTTCCGATGTCAGTCTGCGGCTTCCTCAGCCGGCCCCCAAGGGCCCTTGACTTTCCAGGAAAACGGACCCCTGCGTGCTGGGTATCTGGGGTTGTGAAGTCACAGCTGACCTGTAGGTTTTTGCCTCATAAAGATGCAAATGCTTTCCATCCACTAAAAACGATAACCTTCATTATCCTGTAAAACATTAATCTGTTCGGTGTCGAATTTAGCAATTTAATACCAACATTTTTTTTTAGCTGCCTATAAATAACCAGGTCTTTGAGGTTCTTTGCATGAGCTTTTCCATATTACAGGTTTCCTCACAAATGGACGAGCTGAGTAAAATCAATGTCTGTTTTTTATAAGAGTCATGTTTTAACATTTAGGACCTTTTACTTTGACCCAGGTGAACCCAACAGACAAGAGCATTAGGGGTCTGCAGCTGGCCTAGCCCTGCTCAGGGACCTCATGGGGACAGAGCCGCACAGCCGGTGACCAGCTTCGCCCCCTTCCCCAGCCTGGCCCCCCCAGCCCTCTGCAGAGCTGGCTAATCCCGGGAAAGCTGCACGCCCTCTCTTTCCTGGGCTCCGGTCCACCAGGAGCAGAAGGCTTAGGACCGTCCAGTGGAGCCGTGTGACAATCCTGTCCGGTCCGGGAAGTGTGTGTGCCTCCCGGTCACTCGGGCCTCATCTAGGCCCAGTGGACTTTGCCAGAAGCGCGGTGGAAATGTTTATGTGGATGCCCTGCTTTATGCAAGTGTTGTGTCCTTTAAAATTTTATATGTAGATGAGATCTTATTTCATAAACCTTTAATCTTATTCTTGTAGGGCTTCCCAGGCCCTTTCCTGAGACCATGGTGCTGCCAGCCCTTTAGGTTATCAAGGCCTGGCCCTGACGTCACAGCAGGGTCCCTGCTGCCCTCAGAAGGCTAAAGCACCCCCTCTCCCTCATCAAAACCAGGTGGCAGCCCTCCCTCCCGGCCCCGCCCCTCCCTCTGCACGTCTCCCTGGTGAGCATCCCATGAAGAGAGGAGGCTCTGCCCTGGGTTCCTCTCTGCTGACAGGGGTCTTTCCATTACCCTGAGCTGGAGGATCTCTGCTCTATCCCCAGCCCGCAGGCTCAAGACTTAGCATCTGTTTGTTTCCCTGGGTTCTACCTGTTTCTACCCATTTGATTTTTCCCCATGAATTTTCTGAAATGGCCCGGAAGACCCCACTCTTTCCATCCATTTCTTTAAAGTTCTATCCATTTGCCATCCCCAGGCCTCAGATCCCTTTATGTTGGCCCCTGCCGGGCTCTGGCCCCAATTTTCTGGGCACCGCCCGGACAGTGCTGGACTGGAGCTCCGATTCTTACCGTGTCCAGTAGGGCCGAGGGTCTGATATAGGAAAACTCTCTCACTATCATGGCAGCATCTACAGAAATGGGCCCCACGTCCTTTTGTGCAAAGGGTACAGTTTGGATGTTCTTTCAACGGAGCAAGTTGCAGGAAGAGGGGGCACCAGAGTCGCGTGTTTCGGAACCCTCACAACCCTGCCCACCCACTGTGTGGGTCACTGATCAGGCCTTCAGACTTTTCTCAGTTTTTGTCACAACAGTCCGAGCAGCTGGGACCTGTCCTGAACCCTCTGCCCTCTCTCCACAGAGACGGAGCGCTCCATCCCCCAGGCGGCCCTCCGGGTGATGGGCACAGCTCTGGGAGACGATATAGGAGGCAGGTGAGCGGGAGCCACAGGAAAAGTTTCCTCCTGTTGAAAGGGAGCTCTGAGTAGAGTGCCAGCGTCCTCAGGGCAGAGACTCGAGACCATCCTGCCCATCTCTTCAGAGGAGCCCCACGCTCCCCAGGGCTCCGGGCCCAGACACTACCTTGTTGAAACAGGGCAGACGGCTCCCTTCGGGAGGCTGGTCAAAGCTCACGGGCACGTCCTCGGGCTCCTGAGACCGCACGCCAGGGCTGCTGGGAGTGGAGGGTGGGCTCTGGAACGGTGACACCACGGCCTTGAGCCCAGGACTCTTGGGCGAGGCCCCAGGCAGCAGGGCCGCTGGGTCGAAAGCTAAATTGGCCTGCCGAGAAAAGGGGAGGCTTGTTAAATAGCGGTGGGGGACCACGAGCGCTTCTTCTGGAGCTTGCTGGGCATGTGGGCCTGGAACCGGTGGGGACCAATCACAGGTGACACGAGGCTTACGTGTTGCTTCCTAACCAAGTATCCACCATCCCAAGTGTGCGTGTTATGTCCCGGGCCCGGAAGCAGTGCCCACGAGAGCTGTCTCCTGCTCCCTGACTGACCACAGGCTGCGTTCCAGAATACCCTGAAAGTGCTGATTTGGATCCAACAAAAATGCCACGGAACAGCCCCAGCTTAGAGACGAGGAAGCAGAAATGGCAACTACCAGCATGTGCAGACACACAGTGTCGCAGCAGGTCCACCTCTTGGTCCCCGTTCTCGAGGGAGCCCCTCGCAGTCCCTGCTTCCCGAACGCCGACTATTTGCTGGCACACAGCAGCCCTACACGGTCCATTTTGTTCTTGTGTCCATCAGGAAAGTGGCCGCAGAGCCTGCCCTGGGATTCAAGCCAGGCTGGCTTGTCCCTCAAGGCTTGCTGGTAGATGGCCAGAGGGGTGCACACAGCAGGCGGCCCAGCCCTTCTGAGAGGGGCTCGTGGACCAGACACCAGTGTGGGTGCCCCAGGGCCATTGCGGGGCAGGGAAAACCAGGCTCAGATGAATTCGGAGGGCAACACGAGGGAAGGTGACCTAAAGGGAACTGAGGCCTCAGGGAGCCAGGAGTTGGGCTGGCGGAGGGGCAGGGAGGCCCAGCTCCATCCCACGGCTGTGGAGAAGGCCGTGGTGCCCGACGGCTGTGTGGTCTGCGGTCCGCGCTACGGGCACTCCTTCTAGCTCTGTCACCCTCTGGGTCCCCCAACCCTTGCACAGACGTCTTCCAGACCAGCAGACAGCAGGGAAGCCTGACAGGGAGGGGACAGATGGCTCAGGGGAAGCCGTCCACACAGACAGAGAGGTCTGCGAAACTCGGGTCTTCCTCCTAACAGCTGTCTGATCTCCACTGAGTCCAGTAAGTAGCCGGAGTCTCGGGTTCTTTCTTTGTCCAAACTGGTTAGCTGCCCGCCAGAGTCCTCTCTGACCTGGTCCCGTTGCTGTGTCCTGCCACCACCCGCCCCTCCCTCCAGAGCTGTGCGGGTGCTCCCTTCCTCCTGCCAGAGCTCTGCTGGCTTGGAGAACCCCTGTGTGTGCTTTAGGACCCGCAGACGACACGGAGTTACTCATGTCTAGGAAAGTGTCAGTATGTTCGACTGTGATTTGAAGAAAGAACTTGTAACACGGACAGGCTGAGTCCTGGTAAGAATGAAAAACAGAAAAGTTACATAGCAACGCCGTGAGCCCGAGCCATGCCCGAAAGCAGCAAGGAGCACCAAGGGACAGGCCCGGGGACAGGGCTTCAGGGTGGGGCGCTAGAGCTTTGATGTCTCCCTCCCCGCCCAAGTTCAAGCTGGAAGTTCCGCCTCTAAGACTGCTTGCAAATAAAATACATCTCGCTGGCCAGCAGGAAACCTGAACTTTGAATCATGGACTACCCCTGGGAGGAAAATCCATACTCCGTACTCATCTAATAGAATATTTGGATGAAAAGTCTAGTGGATGATGCATTTCTTAGAGTTCTTGGCTCCCCCTGCCCCCTCCCCTTTCTAACAAAATAAGGCTCCTATGGGATCTGGCCAAATTGTCATCCTGTTGCTGACATTCTTAATGAGGTAGAATGATTAGCGATCACAGCCTTATTCTCAGTTGCTTGCTTCCCAGAGAGACTCCTTAAAGATGGGGAAGGGAAGGAGAACAGCCCTGGGGGCACAGAGCCCGTGGGAACGAATTTCTGGCATTCGGATGGGGGTGGGGAGGCAAGGGTGCAGGTCCTGGGCTACCCTGTACTCGGGCATGGTGTGCGCATCTGGAGACCCTTCTGAGATCCTCCTTATGAACATGGGACCCTGGCAGCCTCCTGTGTGGCAGGCGGCTCCCACTCCTCCCTTGGAGCTGGAATGCAATCAGGGCTTCTCGGTAGGAATTCAACGTCAGGGGAGCCCCCTCACACCCTGCGCAGGGTGGGCTCACGGCCAGAAACTGGAGATGCTTTGCTTAACCCCAAACCAGGCGGGGGGCCAAATCCCTGGGCTCTCCCAGAGGTGGAGGCAGGAGCTGTGGCTACTCGTCTCGACACATCCCTCATAACGGCTTTGGGGTGAGGCTGATGAGCTGGTTTTCCCAGACGGGCCCGGACAGGAGGGTGCGGAGCACGAAGGCCTGGCTGCTCTGCTGGGTGCCCAGGCAGAGACCGTGGTGAAAGCCAGGAAGCCTCCACAGGCCCGGCCAAGACCGATGCCAACCTTCCTCTTAGCTTTAGCTCATGCTGTTCCCACAACGGGAGCACCTTCCTCCTTCCTTTCCAGCCTCCCATCCTTGAGAACCAACTCAGGGTCTAGGCATTTCATAAAGCCTTCATTAACTACCCCTGCCCACTCTAGTCCTCTCTTGTTCTAAAGTTCTAGAGCCGTGTTCTGACCTGGGATGGGGAGGGTGTCCCAGGAGATATCTGCTGCTGCCTAGAGATGGTTCCCATCGTCACAAGTGCTGGTGCCTCTAGCGGGTAGGGACCAGGGATGCTGTTAAGCATCTTGGAATGCAGAAGGCAGTGCCCTGCCACAACATGCCCCCGGGGCCTCAGTGTTGCCAGGTAGAGAAACCCCAGTCTGGAGCAGCAGGAGTTGGGCGGCTAACACAACGTAGATCTGTATGTCATCTGTTGTATCATGCGTGGATGTCTTGTCTCACCCCAAAAGACCGTGGGCTCAAGGTCAGTGCCACACGGTTCATTTACCCCCCAGGACAGACAGCCAGCTATGGGCACAGTAGCGAGGGCTACAAGGTGATGGGGGGTGGTGCAGGCTGTACTAACGACAGATTTGGGCAAATCCACGCAATGTCCAGCCGCGGAGGTTCCGTTCTGTGTGAGACTGAAATGGTTTGTGGGGGCATTCAGGTCTTGGGGGAGAGGACTTGGCTAGTCCTGGAGCATTTCTTGCGCTATCATGTTTTTTTTCTTTTTCTTTTTTTTTTTTTTAAGATTTTTATTTATTTGACAGAAATCACAAGTAGGCAGAGAGGCAGGCAGAGAGAGAGAGAGGAGGAAGCAGGCTCCCTGCCGAGCAGAGAGCCCAATGCGGGACTCGATCTCAGAACCCTGAGATCATGATCTGAGCTGAAGGCAGAGGTTTAACCCACTGAGCCACCCAGGTGCCCATGTCTTTTGCTAGACTCTCGGGCCACCCCGTTATCCACCAACCCTTAGCTGTTAAGTACGGAGCTCGTGCTTGGTGGGATCTATAGTTTGGCCCTTTGTCCCGAGACAGAACTCATCCTTCGTAGCCGGTTAGCAGAGATCAAGTCTTCAGGTGACAGCAGGTCCTACCCTCAGGAGCCCCAGAGGCATGTGGATGTCGGATAAGAGATGGGGGCATCAGAGTAGCCACGGGGAACCATTCTACGCTTACCTGGAGCTTCTCGATCAGAGGCGAGCTCTTCACCTTGATTTTAGGAGGATGGCTTGCACTGGGCGGTGATTTCTATAGAGCAAACGGACCAAAACAACCAAATGAGCGAGCCGCAGGGAGGTGGCATTCTGGCGGAGCTCGCAAGGCACAGGTGGAAGGACAGGGGCAGGAGCTGGTTTCACCACTTTCCCACTTAGCCTCAGCTCCGCACTTCCCGCGCCAGGCCTGCGCCAGCCTAGGCTCCCCTCCACACGCCCCCCATCTCACAGCCAGCAAGAGCACTTGCACCTGTGAATCAGAGCTGGCAGGACAGACTCCGAAACACAAGAGGCCTCCTGCCCCAGGAAGGAAGACCTCAAGGTCATGAAGCGAGAACAGACTATGTCGGAGGGCACAAGAGCTTCACCTCATGACCTTCAACAACGTGAGCCCACAGGGAGGGAATTCTGAAGAGAAAAGGCAAAATGACCATTTGTTCTGTTTGCACAAACAAAACCACAACTACAGACCAAAGCTGAAACGTCACAGAGGCACAACCGAAATCTCTCCCTTGAACTAATGATATTTTTGGAAAAATCCGACCCGTGTTTTAATTATCGATCGTCGTTCTCCAGAACATTGGCACTTCATCCTGATGAAGCAGACGCCGATCCCTGCCGCCTTCGGGCATCGCGCTGGTTCTAGGAAGAGTGTGACTTGGCGTCTGGCCGTGGACGCAGCCAGCGGCTGACACATACGTGGAAAACCACCAAACTTTCCACCAGCTGGAGATGTTTTTGTAATGAACGTACTTCAGGAATCTCATCTGTAGTTTATTTTATTTAAAAAATGGACTCCTGGGGCACCTGGGTGGCTCAGTGGGTTAAAGCCTCTGCCTTCAGCTCAGGTCATGATCCCAGGTCCTGGGATCGAGTCCCGCATCGGGTTCTCTGCCCCGCAGGGAGTCTGCTTCCCTCTCTCTCTGCCTGCCTCTCTGCCTACTTGTGATCTCTCTGTCAAATAAATAAATAAAATCTTAAAAAAAAAAAATGGACTCCTTGTTTTGTGTCACATCCCTGTCACTTGAGTCTGGGTCCCCTGATATATGGGTCCCAACTCGGAGTGAAGACAGTGGCGTGATGGTGACGGCGAGGCGCCGTGTGGTGTAGCAGAGGCCGGGGCAGGATTCGGACTCGTCCACAGTTTGGAGACCCCACATGCGTTTCCTGCCCCCACGTGCTAGTTCACCTGCATCATAAAGAGGAGCGGCACCCACCTCTTGGAGGGGGTCTGAGGTATTTATTAACAGGATAATTGTACGTTAGTAATGGAAGGAGGAAGACTTACTCAGGCGAACTCCTTGGGACCTTTTTAAGGTCTCACATTGAGAGAGAGGGGCTGGGCTGGTTCAGTTTCCAGCTGGCACTCGGGTGCCCTGGCCTCAGCCTGACAACTAAGACCCAGGCAGGCAGGTTAGTATAAATGATTCTGGGGCGCCTGGGCGCCTTAGTCGGTGAAAAGTCCACCTTCGGCTCAGGTCTTGATCCCGGGGTCCTGGGATGGAGCCCGAGCCTGAGCTTCCACTCAGCAGGGAGTCTGCTTCTCCCTCTGCCCTTTCCCCCTGCTCATGTCCTCTCTGTCAAACACATAGTAAGATCTTTAAGAAAACAATGATTCTAAGGACACCTCCAGTGCGAAGAAGGTGCCTTTGGTCCCATGAGTTCACCCTGTCAGACATTCCCACAGCAGCCGTGCAAGGAGCCACGTGTCCCTGATGAGGGCAAAGAGCTTCCAGACCCAGATCAGTCGGTTTTGATTTCTGGGCTTTACGGTGAAATGTCACAGGAGCCGTTGTTTCTGAAGAGACTGTTTTGGGAACCGCAGCAAGGGTTTTGCTGACAAAGCTCACTTTGTGTCGTATCAGAAACTTCTCTTCCCCGGACGACCACTATCTTCATGAGAGAGGGGACTTTGGATGACAGCAGCCCCTGTGCTGTAGGACCGCTGGGAACCCAGCCCAGGCTCCCAGCCCATGGTCTTTTGACTTGGGCCGCAGAGTGGGAAGACGCGGGCGCCGCGGCCAGTGCAGTTCCCGGACACGGCAGCAGGGGACAGCATTCCCCCCGCCGTCTAACACAGGGCTCCATCTTCCCTGGAGCTCAGGCTCTGAACAGAAGTATGTACGTCTACATGTGACGTTCCTAGAAGGTCTAGAAATTGTGGAGCTGATTTTTCAGCTGGGAGAGCTTTTCATCCTTTCTCTGGCAGAGGGTTTGGCCAACTAGTCTTGTGGCTGGAGGGGCAGCAGTGACGAAGCAGTGAGGAGACCCTGCCCGCCCTGAGCAGTGCCCTGACTGGAGCCCTCCCTCGAGCCCCATGCCCCCAGGCTTCGGGAACTCAGTTCCTGCAGGCAGCAGCCTCCCTCCCGCCTGGCCAGTCAAAGCGGCTGGTTCTTTTTATTTCCCCTGATCACCCCGGTGACAAGATGTCATTGGTCCTGGAAGCAATGTCCTTCCTACGTGCAAGCAGCCTGCCACTTCTACTTCAGGCAAGGTTATCCTTCTAAACTCTGCTCTCCTACTCGTCCAGCCCTTGGCTCTTAGAGGCCGTCTCTCTGCTGGGCAGTCCCCCAGGGGCTGAGCCTGGAGACCGGTTTCTCCCAGAGCCGCTGAACTAACCTGACTCGCTCTGCTTTTATTCCAGGGAATAAAACGTCCCCGTCCAGCCCCTGTCATCTGTCTGGCTAGTGTTCGTGTCCCGTTTCACAAATAAGGAAGCAGGCTCAGTGCAAGACAGGGGCTTCCCCAGGGCTGAGCCCGGGTCATGGGGGGCAGCCTCAGGTAGGCTCCTAAGGGCCACAGCCACAGACACCAAGCCCAAGGGCTGAGAGTCACCAGGAGAAGCTGACCCTCCGTAAAGAGAAGTCGTTGGCATGTATCTGGTCATAGCACTGGCTAGTAACTCCTTGAGGCCACAGAATCATAATACTGGTGTTTGAAGAAATTCCAAAAATCCTCAGTTTTTAAAAACCGTGTTTCTTGGGGTTCCCATTCCAGAAAGAGACCCTTGTGCAGGGCCTGGGGGAGTAACCTCAGAGCAGTAACCTCTAGGTGCCCCCACCCTCCTTGACCGGCAGCAGCAGCGCATTTCCGCTTTCTCTGATGGGCCTCCACCTATAAGCCGGTGGGAAAGGTTTGAAACTGTCTCTGTCCTCCACACATTCACGACCACAGGCGCTCAAGGTCACACGGGCAGCGCGTGTCCATTATCAGGTTGCTGGTCCCCAGAACGGAAGGAGAGAGGTGGCTGAGGTGAGATGTGGGAACTGAGCTGCGTTTGGCTTCCTGGCTCCCTCTCGGGGTGGGTCTCCCAGGCTGGACGAGAAAACATGCAAGCTCGCTTCTGGGGGACCGTGGTGTAGCCACCAGGAAGGCTTTGGCTCTGGGAGGGGCACAGAGAAGTCCCTCTTACAGCTACGATGGGATAAACAAGAGCAGGTACATACCGAGCCTGGGAATCTACTGCCGGCTAGATCTGTGATGTCAGCACCCGGCTGCTGTGCGTGACGCTGGTCATTCACACACGAGGGCGACGAGGCCTCTGAATACTCTGATTTTCTTCCAGGGACCCAGAACAGTAGCCAGTCTTTACAAGAGTAGTGTGAAACCACGATACTCGGTCTCACGAGGCAACCCTGCCTTACACAAGTGCAGCCTCTTTCCAGGTGCCTTCTGCACAAGGAAGATCATAGAAGTCGGACCTGGACTAAAACATGACCTTGGTGACTCCTGAGTCTGGCGTGGTAATACTGTACGACCCATTTGTTCTCTTTGTTGAAATTCTCCGGCTTGGAAAACAGTGCTCCAAGTCTAGACAAATCCTAAAGGAGCCTCCATGAGGAGGAGTGGAAAGGAACCTGGGTGTCTGAATCAAGGATGCTGGGAGCATTAAGAAGAGGAACTTCATCCCTGAATCCGGATGGGAGAAACTCCCTGCACAGGCTTCAAGGTCTAAATGTGTGTGTTTCTCCTCTAGAAGGAGAAAGCAGATCCATAACCAGCATCCCCGAGCCCTGGCACGACACTTACCTCCTCACCGTTCTGGCCCAGCTCCACCTTGGGGGGGAACAGAGGGAGGGAGCAGGGCGGTTTCCTTCTCGTTGGTTTACAGGCTGGAGTCTGGAGGCAGGGGACAGACAGACACACAGAGAGAAAAGGAGAGAGCTAATCAGGCAACAGGAGGAAGAGGAGGAAGTGGAAGCTGGTTTTGGGAATGTCAGGGATGTCTGGAGAGAGACGGAGGGAGGGTGCGCGTCTTTGATAGAGTGTCCGTTCACTGTATGAGTGATTCTTTTCCAGGGTCTGCCCCTTCTGACTTCCGGGCTCCTGGGTCTTTTCTGCGGGAGCACCCTGTCTGCTTTGAGAGTCACTGGCCTCTCAAAACAACCTCTCAAAATGACACTGGCTTCTGGTCTCCAAGGGCTGCCGGCACCTTCTATCGCCACTACCCTCCTCACCCTTCGCGACATCGCGTTAGTCTCTAGAAACCCAAGACCGATGTTTCAGATGGGAAAACCAAAGGACAAAACGTGGCACCTAAAGAATGATCGCTGCGCCCTGGTTGGCCCCAAGGGGCCACGGCCCACCCCGGCCTCTCCTTCCTGTCCCTCCTGCTGAGCTCTGCACACGAGTGACTCAGGACAATCTAGCCCAACTCTTTCCAGCGTCACAACAACCCTTTTCACACTGTCCCCTCCAGCTGGACTCCGCTGGGGTCTGGTGGTCCCCGGATCCTTCCTGATCCCTGGCCTCCCATCAGAATGCACATCCCTGAAAAGTTTTCTCTTCCTCTTCAATTCTCAACTCAGAATCTGCCCCCTCTCACCGTGCTCCTGACTCCCGGACGTGGGCGTGGGAGCTGAGCATGGGGCACCTCCGTATTCTGAACCCGCCCAGGCCTCGCATGGCCAGGCAGGATCTAAGTCCCCCACAGTACATGACCAAGATGGAAACGAAGCCAGGCTCCCATGTTTCCAGCTCCCTGGCCTGCGTGTCCCCCCCTTCCCCGCTCCTGGCCAGGCCCGTGGGAAGCCTCGCTTGAGTGGGGAAAGATTCTGCCCAGGCCCAGCCGCCTGGCCACACCCCTCACATTCAGAGGGACCCCTCTCGGGCTTCTCTTCCTAATTTGGTAAGTACGGAGCCTCCTCCCTCCCTTTGCTCTGGGCCTGACCCAGACTTCCCCTTCCTCCAGCCCCCTCCCAGAAGAGGGGCTCAGAAGCCCTCCGACTCACCTCCTTTGCGGCGGCTGCCTGCTCCCTGAACCGCCCAGCCAGCTGGGCCACGGAGGGGGGCGCCGAATCATCCACGGTGGCCCTGGCCTCTGCCGGTCTCTCCTGGCAAACCAAGGGGAAGCGAAAGTTAACGTGTGCTCGGCTCTCTCTTCTTTGCTTCTGGGGGCCACGCTGGGCGCTGGGCTGTGGCCTCGAGCAGGGAAGCTGTGACAACGACACATTTCAGTAGCATCTTGAACTCGGCCTGACGTCCAAGGATTTTTAAGACCCTCCACTTAACGGCATTTAGTGCATAGTGGTGACCCGCTCGGCCCTGGGTGTGGCTCCGGGGGTCTAGAGAGGAATAAAACTGGGTCCTGTCCCACAGGGGCACCCAGGGGTCTGTGAAGTAGCACAAGCTCATGTTCCTCACTCTGCAAAGACCCAGCCTGGAGAGGGTTCTGTAGAGATGGCACGGGGCTCTCCTACCCTTGGTCGGAAGAGGCCTTCAGAAATGGGGAGTGTCCAACACGTTGGAAAGAAGGGCTTTAAGTGTAGGGAACAGGGTAAGCAGATGCCCTTACTGAGCTCTGAACATGGATATAGGTCTTGGCGTCTCTCCTTAAGTGAGTGCCTTGGACGAAGAAGCATTCGGTGCCTCTTTGTTGAATTAATCAGGAAATAGTCTGACGGGCACTTGGCGAGCATAAGGGAGCCAGACCACCCGGGTTCAGGCCCTGAATTCTCCATCTCCTAGGAGCTCGGTGAGCTGGGCCAGGGGCTCCCCCTTTCTGCACCTTTCCACGGGTTACATGATTCACTGTCTGGAGTGCCGAGGCCAGCCGGGCACACCGTGAAGGGCTCTGGAAGGCTTGTCACTATGCCCAGCAGCGGGGTTCTCGCCAGAGCCCTTCCCGAGAGCGGCTCGTCCGCTCTTCCTTCTGCTCCTTTTGCCAAAGGAACCACCTGCAAGTTAGGTTTCTCCAAGTTGGCTACAGGCATGCGCAGGCTCTGCTTGCCCCCCGCGCAGGTCACTGGGACTCCCTCCAGGTGCCTCCAGGCTCCCTGACGCGACCAAGGTGCCCTGGACACTGTTGGTGTCCACGCGCCACTTCTCACCGAGACACACTTGGGGAGTCAGCGAGGGCTGTAAATGGCCACCCCACTCCGGCCGTGGGGCACGTGGTCTATGTAACCACCTGTCTGCAGTATTTTCTTAAATGCCCAGTCCTAGAGGCGTCAGGCATTGGCTTTGGGGATGACGGCAATGGCTGCAGCCGCCCTGTGACTTCCCCTCCTGCGTCTAGCCTGAAACTGGGATTTGGGCGCAGCTGGTCTGAGAAAGCCCACCTTGGTCTCTGCATGGGGCTCGTGGCCCACAGAGATAAGGCCCGTGTCCATGTACATCACACACATGCGCTCACATTCACGTACGCTTATCCACGTGCCAACACACACACGCACATGCGCTTCCTAGGCCCTCCTTTTTGTGCTAGAGGTGTGTCCAACCTTTCTTGTTTGGGTGTTCCCTCCAAAGTAAATGTCCCTGGTCATGCTAGACCCTGCGTGGGGTCAGGGGGTAAGGCAAGCCCCAAGCCCCACTAACCTCTTGTTGTGAACTTCAGCGATCAGGGCTGAGCCCTGTGAAGATGCCTTTGTTTAGAGTTGGAGAGGAGTGGCCGGAACACAGACCTTTGGGTCTGAGAACAGGCTGTCCCGGAGGAAAGATGAGCTTGTCTTTGCTCTTTCCTGCTGTAATTCAAGGTCAAGCCCAGCCTAAACACCCAATGCTGACCTCGCATGCGGATGTGGAAGGGTTCACCTCCATTCGGGAAGCCAGGGGGGAGACTGAGCCCTCCCCTAGCACGGCCCAGCTGGGCGGAGCTCCGGGGCTCCCACCTGCCCCGCCAGAGGGATCACAGGCCTTCGGGTCCTTCGGAGAGGTTTTGGCCCGGTTTCGATGACTAGAGCCCCTCTGGCAAAGACGCTGGGCCGGCTGGTCTGCGCCTCTGCCTGACTCCCCGCACACAGAACGGATCATTTCTCCGTCCGCCGCTCTTCACTGCTCGGGCCCTGCTGACCGTGCACTCTGCCTCTGCTCGAGAGGCACCAGTGGCGGGTGAGCAGGAAGGCACATTCCAGACAAAAATAGAGCTGTAAGGGACTCAGAAACTCCCCCTAACCTCCTTGTCTCCAAACAGGGCTTGGCAAGGGGCTCCGGGAAGTGCTAGGACGATGAGGCTTCGGGAAGCTTTTGGGGCTTAGAGCTGGGTTGAAGGAAAGATTATAATATATCTGAGTTTGTTTCCCTGGAGCCCAGTGAATGGCTCTCCTTTAGAACGTCTGAGGGTTCCAGAGCTTATTGAAGCCTGGAAAATCCACTCACCACCAGCCCCTCTCCAGATCCCAGGCTCTCCGCTGCGGCAGTAACACCCAGAGAGGGCAAGTCACTTAGCCAGAGTCACACAGGGGAGCCAAGAGGATGATCCCTGAGAGCCTTTCCTCCAGCGGCTGATAATCCAACAACGAATGTCAGTCAGGCAGCATGATTTGTGAAGGCGCTTGGGAAACTGCGAAATGCTCTGTAAGAAGCAAAACTTGTCGGCCACCGGGTCGCACTGGTGCGGCAGGAGAAGTGTGGCCTTGCAGATGGACAGGAGCTGGCAGCTCAGCCTCCTTGAGGCTCTGCCTGGGTCTCTGCCTCGTGGTTCTCGTAGCTAGAGCTGCTAACCTCCTCCAGTGGTTCAAAGGGGCACCACGCAGACTCCAGGTTAGCGAGGGACTTCTCCAGCTTTCTCTCCTGGTCCCGAGGCTGCTTCGGGAGGGCCACGCGCCCACCTGGACTGAGGAGGGCGTCAGGGTCCCTGCCTAGTCCAAGACTTTGCTGGGGCCCCTGCGACCTCCCTAAGGAGTTCTTTCTCTGTCTGTAATATGTCCACAAGGCATTTAACACAGAGCCCAGAGTGCAGAAAGTCCTCGTCGGAGGGGGCTTTCTGCTTCCCCCGCCCCCAGCAGCGTCAGGGCCATACCTGCTCCTAGAGTCGCCGACACCCTGACTGACCCCCTTGGGACCTGGCCAGTCACAGGCTCTCCCCGGCTGCATCCAGACCAGGTCTGAGTCACCGCTGAGATACCAGCGCATCCTTTCTTCTTGGGTCAGTCTCTAGGTCTTCAGTCTGTTTTCCAGATTCATCTCCTTCCGGACTTTAGCTGACACCTGTCTTCCCCGACTGTGCGTCTCCGCGCCAGCATCCTGGGCCCAGCTCCGGCTCACCGAGCCCTCCCACCACGGATCAGCTTGGCTCTGCCAGCCAGCTTGGAAACCGCTCCTGTGTACCTGTCTAACGTTGCTGAGGCCAGAAGAAAAATCACCTCTGGTGTTTACTTTCCTTTTCTATGGGACTTTCTTCTGAGAACTGGGGAGTCCCTGTGTCTGGACGGCATGGAACTTCCTCCAAGCCGTTGCCATGTTGTGGAAACACAACCGCGTAAGCCGCCCATGCACACAGCAGAACCTTCGTGCGTGGCCCGACTCAGGCTCTGCCTCCTTCTTGGCCCTGCCCGTTGCTCCGTTGTCTTCTTGGGTCCAAGACCCAAGTACCTGACACCATCCAGGCCCTGCATTAGGGAAACAAGGCACCCAGGGAGGCCTCTCCGTCCACAGTGAGGGGAGAAGTGAGGGGAGCACCAGCTCGGGGGCTGAGGAGCCCCTGCTCTTGCCTAAAAGGAAGGTTCTCTTGCGTGCCAGAGACAGCACAGATGACCAGAGCCTTGAAAATATGAAGCGTCTCCTTCTTTGCTCTTCTAGAATGACGACGGATCTTAACACAGTCCTTTAGGGGATTCACATTCTTCCAAAACGATCATACTTACACTCACTTCAAAAGATCCACAGACCAACTCTCCGGGATGCCACAACGGTCTTCCTTCACACCCCTCCCTTCTCCCTGACTCTTCGACTCACCCAGCGTCCAGCCATTCCCATCCTGGGATGGTGCACAGGGTGCGGGGCTGGGACCCAGGAAGGCCCACGTGACCGACCTCCGTGCTCAGGACACCTGCTGTGTGGGGAGCTCTGCCCTTACGGCACTCGGGACACTCGCTGCAACTCTCACGCCCCTCTTCCGGGAGAAGAAACTACCCCAAGTGGCTGAGTAACTTGCTATTCAAGTCAGCAAGAGCCAGCACCGGACTTCGCTAAATGCCAAAGCTCCAGCTCTTTCTAGAACAACGCGCTAAGTAACTCTAGACCTTTCGGAGAAGGGTTCTCTTACTCAGTCATTAATATATCCAGTATTATCCACTATATCCAATTATGTGCAATAGTATCACCAATAAACATCTACGGTTCTAGGCCCTGGGATATAACAGCAAATAAGAGGGAGCGCTCACCCTTAAGGGTTTGCTGTCCCAAGGGCGGACACCAACTACAAGCACAGACACAGGTAGACAAGGTGACTGGCTGAACGCTTAAGAAGAAAGGAAACGTTATCTCTGCGGGTGGGGAAGACACATATGAGGAGGCGTCATCCAAGTTCAATCCCAGCGGGGGACGAGATGGGAAGCAGACAGCCCAGACAGAAACAAAGGCTGAGGGCCAGAGTGACGAGCAGGACAGAGACACGGTGCGTCCAGGAGATGAGGGACGTATTGCGAGCGGCCGGGGCCACACCGTGGGAGGCTGTCTCCCAGAACACCACCCGGAGGGTTTCCAGGAGAGCTGGGAGCTGGGCCCCCCCAAGAGGCTGTCTGTCTGGAAGCGGAGAGCCCAGGAGGGGCTTCTGCAGGCGGCCCCGCTGAGCGCCAGTGGTGGAGGGGCCAGGCTTGCAGGGGGCAGAAGGGGTGGTCTGGGGACAGGACAGCGAGGAGAGACAGACGCCCTGGGTCTGGGGAGCACGGGAAGGCAGCAGCCGAGGGCGACTCCCGAGAGTCTGATTCGGACAGGGGGAGGCAGCGGGATTTTTCCCTGCGCTGGGGCAGGCTTGCTGGGACAGGAACCGTGAGTGAGGGTGGACGAGGGGTGAACCGTTCCTTCTTGGTCACGAGCGTCTGAAATGTTCATAGACGTCCAACTGGAGACACGGCAGAAGGGAACTGAATGCAACCACATCCAGAGCTCAGAGGACGGGTCCAGGCTGGACACGAAACTAACCCTCGTTAGACTGTATTCACAGTCACAAGACTAGATAAAATCGGAGGATACACAGCATAGGGCAAAGAAAGGGTCCCCAGACTGAACTCTGGGCCATCTCCTTATTAATGCTGGGATGGCTGTCGTTCGCAGAGGAGGGGCCCTGGCAGACATTTTCCTGCAGATGGGATGGGTCGGGGCCAGAAGAGCCCTGTGGCACAGGTGACAGAGGGTAAGAACCCTGCGATGTCACCGGACAGAGAAAACCTCGTGTCTGTCCCCCGTGCTGTTGAGGCCCTCCTTCCTTATTTCTCGAGCATCTCCAGACGCCGCAGCAGGCACGGGATGACTGTGGTGGCCCTCAGAGGGCACACGGCCCTTTCTGGAGGAGGCGGGCAAGGGAAAGACCAGCAACAAAATGAGGCCCAGGCACAGGAGCGTGTGCATGACGCCGACCAGATTTCACATAAGCCCCCAAAGTCCCAAATATCCCATATCTGCCCATCTGCGGGCTTTAAGGATCTGAAAACAGCAGGTGCTTGGCCTCTGAGAGTCTCCTCTTAGGAGGTGACGGCAGACCAGGAGTGTGGACAGGGTTGAGCAGCCCTCAGTCAGTGGGACACATGATGGACGCATTAGTGGTCTTAGAATCAGTGTAGCCCGTGGCTTTGGGGGCGCGGCAGGTCATCCAGGAGGGCTCAGCTGGGTTAGTGGCGGAGGCACGGGCTGGGTTAGGGTCCAGGCGCGTTCCCAGGTCACGGCAGGGACAACAGAGGGAGAGGGGAGGCAGAGATGTTCATCCCGAGCGCCATTCTAGTGATGGGACCTTATAAATGTAATTTGGGAGATAAGGTATCTTCACTTTCTTTATCCAACCCGTTGCCTGTCGGACAAGCATAAGGAAAACACCTTTGAGTCTGGTGGAGCTGGGGAGGCACAGGGACTGCTTGGCAGAAGTGGAAAGAACAACTCATTCGGAGTCAGATCTGGGTTCTAATCTTGGCTCTCAAACGCACTGGACATGGGTCTTGCTGACTCTGTGCTTCCTTATTCATAAACAGAATTCTTAAGATCCATCAGCCTCTGGTCCAACCCGATATGCAACAGGGGCCCTGTTTCCTAGAGTGATGCCGTCATTCTCCCGGAGACACAGGAGGCAGCTAGAATCCCCAGAGTCCCCACAGATTCAGAATGAGCCCTGTCTGTGCTGGGAGGGGTTCCCAGCTGGTGATTCTCATGCTCTATGCGACACGGTAGAGCCCAGAGCTCAGGGTGGGGCCAGATGGCCCCGGTTCAAATCCTGCCTCTGCATTTACTAGTTCTGTGGCCTTGGACCAGCTACCATTTTTGTGCCTCCATTTCTTTCTTTCTCTATCCTTTTTTTTTTTTTTTTAAAGATTTTATTTATTTATTTGAGAGTGAGTGATAGAGAGAGAGAGAGAGAATGTGCATGAGCAGGGGAGAGTCCGAGGGAGAGGGAGAAGCGACACGGGCTTGAACCCAGGACGCTGGGGTCATGACCGAAACCAAAGGCAGACATCTCACCGACTGAGCCACCCAGGTGCCCCGAGTGAGCCCTGCGCCTCAGTTTCCATCGACGATGGTCGCACTTACGGTATATGGTCATTGGAGGGACTTAATGAGCTCACGCATGTAGAATGTTTAGACAGGGCATGGCATGAAGTCGGCCTCCTGGAACTGTTAGCTGTTACTAAATAGCATCTGACGGCAGATGCTGGCTACGGGGCCTCTGGCTCCCTGGATGCACCAAGGGAAATCCAGGGTCTCATCTGCTCCTGCTCTCCCATTCCCTTTGGTGACTGAAGCCTCGGGGGGACCCCCAGCTGGCGGAGATGTGCTCCCTGTGGCTTCCCGCCCTGGGTGCTCCAGAGGGGCGATCGCGCCTCAGCCGTCTCGGCTGGCCACCGTACCAGCAAGGCCGGCTCCCAGCAGACTCTGTCAGAGCGCTCAAGCCATCCCCGAGAAACCCATGTGCTCGGTGATGAGCCATTAAAACAATAAACCAAGCACAATTTTATGCTTCGTACGGTCGGGACATTGATCGGGGATATAGACACACCCCAACCGTCCAAAGCTCTTTGTCCAATCAAAACAGCTGGATCAAAATATCACGTCCGCGGCCACTCACGGACGCACGGACAGGCGGCCGTGGCCTATCTGTGTATCGGACTGCCGCTTGGCCACGCAAAGGATGCGGTTGTAATCGCGGCACAGTGTGGGTGAACCCCAAGGCTGCTGCTCGCTTGGGGACGGGGCAGTCACAGAGGACCACGTGCTCCACGATTCCATTTCCACGAATTGTCCAGAACAAACAAGTCTGTGAAGACAGAGTAGGTCCCTCAGAGTCACAGACTGCACTGTGGCACGTTACCAGAGAGGCGCGGTTGTGCAGGGCTGGGGCACGGGAAGACGAGGACATGGGGTGAGCGAGGGCTCAGGGGTGTGGGATATCTTTTTCGGTGAGGTGATGAAATGCTCTGGAACTGACCACAGGGACAGCTGCACAACTCTGTGAATAAGGAAAAACCTTTAAATGGGCGAATCGTACTGGACGTGAATTCTCTGTCAACTGAGCTTGTTGGTTTGGGGTGGGGAGGCCAGCCGAGGGGACCGGCTCTGTCTGCATGTGCCCGACTTCCCTCTCTGCACGTTCGGCTTTCCCAGGCTCCCAGCACGCCTCGCAGCTGCAGACCCTTCTAGGGAGTGTCCTCCAACTTGTCCCTGGAGGGGCTGGTCACGCAGTCGGGTGCCTTACAGGTCTGTGAGCAGGACAGAAGGCGTCTGAGGTCAAGCAGCCAGCGGAGGGCCTGCACCAGAGGCCCTCCGCTCACGGTGGGTCCCGCCTTCCCTCAGGGAGTACTTACTGAGCGTCTGTCCTGTGCCCAACACGGACTAAGTGCCGGGATATAACGTTGATAGTTCATGGTCCTGGGGCTCCAGGAGCTGCTCGTTTTACTGAAAACAGACTAATAAAATTACCCTAATGCAGGAAGACCGTGGCTGGGATTGGGAAACGCACGTCACTGCCATGGAAGCTTCAGAGAAGGGGCACTTCGGTCGTGTGAGTGAATCAGGGAAAGCTGCATGGAGGAAGTGATGCTTACGCAGGCTTGAGGGGTAAATAAGACGGATGGAGGGAGTAGGGGTTGGGGGAGGTCATACCCGGCACGGGGGAAGGACTGGCAGGTGCCCAGTGTCCAAGTGCGGAAGACGAAGACATCTTTGGGAAGTTTAATTGGTTCCATTCGGTCTAAGTGGAAAGGGGAGGCGGAGCCAGGTTTTCGCTCAGGCTCGTTCAGGCTGTGGCACTCAGGTCTTAGCTGCGTGGGGGGCCTCGGGCAGACCTCCATGTCTCTGAGCCTCAGTTTCACTACCTGTAAACTCAGCATGATAACCCTCGTGTCCCTGTGTCGTCAAGAGGACACAGGACGAGGGTGGCCCTCAGGGCCAACACCTGCCGTGAGCGTCCTTGCCCAGGACCTCTGCAAGCAAGTGGGGCTGCTGGGACGGCGCTCGGGAATGCGGACTTCATCTCCCAGGCGTGGGGGAGCTAAGGAAACCTCGTGACGGGGAGCGATAGGATTCGCTGCGTGGGAGGAACCCTCTGGAAGCAGATGCACAATGGCGTGTGTTTCCACCCCTTCTGCCGTCCTGGGGCGACAGGCAGGATCTCCTGCTGCTCTTCGGAGGCTGCTGAGAAGGAAGGTGTTTTCCGTCATCGGCATCTTCCGCCTTTCTTCCTTTTCTTCTCCTCCTCATGATGGTTGTTGCTTGTTACCGCCCCTCGTGCAGGGCGCCTGGGAGGTGGGCTGGTCAGGACACTGGGCAGGTCCCGAGCATGATCTCGGACCTGCCCCTTTCTTGGGGGACTCTGGTCACCTCACACAGGCTCTTGAAGCCTTGGCCTCCTGCCCTGTGCAGTGGGAGTCAGGCCTGCCTTGCCTCCCTCATGGGACCGTTGTGAGGCTCTGCACACGTGACGGCAGACGCACACCGGATGAGAAGAGACAGAGACGCCACGACGGGTGCTGTCTGCACCCGAGTTTACGGGCTGCTGGGGATTTTAAGTATTTAAAGTGTGACCCATCTGCTTGGTACGCAGAATAACGGCCCCCAAAGATGTCCGCATCCCAACCTCTGGATCCTGTGAATACAGTAGGTTCCACGGCAAAGGGGAATGATCAGCTGCCCTTAAAACAGGGTGATTGTCCTGAATGAGCTGGGCAGTCCCAGTGCAGGCAGGAGGCTTCCCAGACGCGGAGGAGTGGGCTGGAAGGGCGTGAGCATCTGAGAGAGCCAGTGAGGCTGTGGGGCCTTGAAGGTGGAGGGGGCCGCAGCCGGGAGAGGCAGGCAGCTTCGGAGCTGGGAAAAGCGGGGAAGCAGGCTCTCCCCTAGAGCCTCCAGAAGGAACACAACCTGCCAACAGCTTGATTTTTGCGCAAGGAAACCCATGTCCAACTTGCGACCACCAGACCTGCAAGGTGACAGTTCACTTCACTGGCCACGGAGGACGACGGCAGGGAGCCGGCCAGGGTTTGCTGAGCACCCCCGAGCTGTGAGCTCTGCGCTGAAGACACGGCACCCCCCTTCCCTGGAACCCGCATTTGGGGGAGGGACCAGCAGTGAACAAATACCCAAGTGAACGCAGAGCATGGGTGTGTTGTTAAAGCCTTGAGTGGCTCACCGGAGACAGGGGCACTGGGCACGGCTTCTGTGTGTGGTCACAGGGCACCTCCCTGAGGAGGGCAGGAAGGGGGGAAGGGGAAGAGGTGACATTGAGCTGAGGGCCCTGTGGCTAGAAACACGGCCTGGGCACCCACGCTGGCCGGGGGCATCTGGGAAGGCTTCCAGGAGGAAGCACCAGCCTGGCCAAGCCTGAGGGATGAGCGCGACTGGTCCTTCTCCCACCGACAGAGCCTTACGCGGAAGGCTGGGGAGGCCAGGGCAGCTCCGGAAGCACAAGGGTTCCCCGAGTCTGGGCCAGGGCTTGCGGTGGGCGGCAGGAGGGGATGCAGCGGCCAGGACGGGAGGGCCTCCGAGCGGGGACCCCGTTCCCAGGGCCACGCAGAGGCATCAGAGGGTTTTAAGCAAAACCGCTGGGTTTATTTTGATGCTCCTCTGGCTGGGAACTGGATGGGCTGGGGACAGGGAGCCCGGTCTGGAGGCTGTCACCCCTGGGATCAAAGTGGGCACAGAGCGTGTGAACACCCATGGCTGCCCACAGAGATGGCCCTGAACGACGCTGCACTGGGCCAAGCCTCTTACTGCGTCTGGATCTGCCAAGGGAGCTGGAAAGCGCACTTGGGAAGAGCGAATGTGGACGGTCGGGAAGGGGGTGAGCCCCCGAGGAAGGTCGAAGGCCGCCGACATCTGGGGCAGGGGCCAGGGTGGCAGGAAGTCTGGGGACGGGGTTGGGGGCAGGGGTGGAGGGTCTGTCGGGAGTCCGCCGTCGGTGGCTTGGGGTTGTCAGATGCGGGCGGCGGTGAGGGCCTCCAGCCGTCCTGCAGCTCCTACCCTGCGTGCGGCCGCCTTTTACTCATGGGTGAGAACCCACGGTGCCTACAGCCCACCTTCTGTGGGCAAAGGAATGGCCTCAAGATGCCGAGTTTGTGGATTCTCCCGCTCGGAAGATCTAAACGAGTCCCTACCACACACCAGGGGACGCCAGGGGCTCACGGGTGAAGGATGGATGGGGCACTTGGGGCTGCTGGCCTTGTAGGAGCGTGAGGACGAGGACCTTCCAGAGGCTGAGAACAGGGCTCAGCGGTGCCCGTGAGCATTTGTCCCGCTTGGGAATCCGTGGCTGTCCTAAGTAAGGACAGGGCTCGAGCCCCAGCTTTCTGCTGACTTCGGGGGTCTGCCGGACTGCGGGGGACGCTGGCTTGAACTGGGAAGGGACAAGGGGACAGGACTGGAGACCATTCAGGAGAAATGGTTACAGCCAGGCTGGGTGACTGACCAGCTGGTGTGGGAGGAGTCGGAACCTTGTCCCGCCCGAGCTCTCTGGCTCCGGCTGCTGGGGGACAGGGGCCGTGGGCCGAGTGGGCGTGAGGGCGGGGCTGGCCCCGCGGAGGGAAGGGCACCCAGGAGGGCCCTGGAACAGCTCCGCCCCAAGTGCCTGCCAGGGACTTCTGGAGTGACCATGGCAGTGACAGTGTGCGTCCTGGGGTCGGGGACATTTGTCCTTCGGCCGCAGCAGAAAGCGGAGACATACCTTCTAAGATTAGAACAAGTCACCCAAGGACCCGGGCCTGCCTCCCAGTCAGCTGCAGCCTCTCCTGTTACAGCGGCTCCCTCCTCCCTCCGGGTTGGAAGCTGGACTCCCCCAGGGGGCCTTCCGATGCTCTGGGGCTTGGGTCGCCGCGGGCAGGGCGCGGTGCTGGACCCTCCGCTCCCTCCTGTCCTTCTACCCCATGTGGGACTCCTTCGTTCACCCGCCCTTCCTTTCCTCTTGAGCCCTGGGCTGGAACGACGAACCGGAGGACCCGGTCCTGTCCTCGTGGAGGGTCGTGAGGGAGCCGTGCATTCCACAACCGTCCTGCCTTTTACCCCCAGCTGGTTGTTCCTGGGGCAGAAGATGCTGGCGGGAAAGGAGGCCAGCCAGGTGTGTGTGGAAGGGAGCGAGGGGTGTCCAAGCGCGTTCCAGCAGGGCTGACAGGAAGGCCGAGACACCAGAAGAACAGGGGTCGGAGGAAGTGAACGGAGCGTGGAGCTCAGAGAGCTGAAGCGATGCCCACAGCTGTGCACGGCTGTCTGCCTCGGCCACAGTCTCTGAGCGCAGGCCCCTTGTATTATTCAGGTCCCCACCCCAGCCCGAGGCCCGGCCCGTCGTAAGTGCTCAGTGAATGCCAGTAAATGAGGGAATGGCGAAATGAGGGTGCGCCGGCACCCCTAGGCTGACACCGTGAAAGCTTGATAAATTTAGATCAGGACCTTGAACTGAAAATGGAAACAAAGTGTCAGCCAGGGTTGGCTGTGGGCGCCCCTCCCCCCCCGAATATTTTCATTAAGGCTCATGGCCTCATCCCAGGTCACTGGAATAGGAACCAGAGGGCAGAGAAGGAGATCTTCACGCCAGGTCTGATACTTAGCCTCTGAGCTCCCGGTCTCCGCTCGGACCTAGGCAGTCGGTCACAGCGCCAGGTTCCCATCCCTGGGTATCTGTCGTCTCCACTTTTAACCACCCAATTTATCCAAAAACATGACACACCTAAAACATTCCTAACATGTGTCTAAGATCCGAGTGATCGAATCTCTGTGTCGTCTGCTGATATTTTCAGACACATTTCATCCAGGAGTAAACTGAGGCAAACGGAGGCACGGAGCCCCTGTGGAAACAGAAGTGTCTGCCCCAGTGGATCTTAACCCCTCAGCCCTGGCCTGGGCTCCGCAGCTGCCTCCACACCTTTGCTGCCCGGGCCATTCTAGCCGACGTCCCCAGTCTCGGGTGCCTCGAAGACGTGCCAGGCGTGGACTGGGCTCTACCTGCCCTAGGAGCCAAATTAGCTGGGATGGGGCCACAAGGGGTCCTGAAGTTACTTAATGATCGCCTGTATCTCCTCTGGCCACAACCTTCAAAGAAGAGAAGAGAAAACTGCCTAGCTGAGTGTAGTGGCTTCACTTGAAAGGTCTATTGGGTTTTATTGAGCAGAAGCGTGGGCCTCCTTGGTACGAAGCAGGGAGACTGGGCAGGGCAGGGAGTCTGGCCTCGGCCCGCAGAGGCCAGTCAAGGGCCCCAGCGCTCTTTCTGCTCTGCCTTTGGCTCTGGCTGCTCCCTTCGGGTCTAGGGCTGCTTCACAGTGGGAGGGTCCCCTCCAGGTGCCACCTGAGAGCACCTCAGTGCTCTCACGAGTCCACACCTGTGTGCCGTGGCCGTGGCGGTGGTGGAGGGCGCGGCTTGGGTCCCCGTGGAGCCCGGCACTGTCGACAGTCCGACTGATCTAGCCACAGCTACTGCCACTACTCACATGTTTCTCTTTAGAAACTGGCTTTTAATTGTAATAGTAACCTTTGCCACGTATTTTCTTGACTGAAATAGAGCAGCTCATTTCTGAATGTTTATTATGCCAGGTCCTGTTAAGATCATTGCTTTCAATTCTCACGACATCCCTGGGACCTGGGTTTCGTGATCACCCCTGATTTGCTGACGAGAACAGTTGGGTCAGCATCCAGATGCAGACCTTCCACGAAAACCCATGTTCCTAACCACAGGACCATCCTGCCTCCAGCAGAAAAGCATTTGGGAACTCACATTCTGGGATGAAATATTAGCCATCAAATTTGGTAATAACAGACAACCCAGTAAAACAATGGGCAAAGGATTTGAACAGACACTTCACCAGAAAAGATACATGAGTGGCTCACAAGCACCGTGGTGATTAAGTAAACGCAAATTAGAAAAGAGGCACACCACATGCCCACGGGATGGCTAAGACGCAACCACGGACGACACCAAATGTTGGGAAGGCCACAGAGCAACTGGAGGGCCTGTACCGCTGGTGACGACGCTAGACGGGAGAGCCACTTAGAAGAGTTTTTGGCAGTTCTCATGGAGTTAAACGTGCGCCTACTGAGCAAGCCAACAATCCCGTGCTTAGGAAAGCACATGTCCACACGGAAACTCGAACGCAAACACTTAGAGCAGTTTCCTGAACGGCCCAGATCTAGAAACAACCCGAGTGCCCGTCACTGAGTCAGTAAACAGACATACTGTGTGCTGTGGCCCGTCACCCGGCGAGTGGGTAAACAGACATACTGTGCGCTGTGGCACAGAACCAGGGATTCGCACAACACGGACGGATCTCGAATGCTGTATGCTGAGGGAAAAAAGTCAGACACAAAACACACCATGTGATTCCATCTACGAAATACTTTGAGGAGGCTATAATGACCAAGGGCAGATCACGACTGCCCAGGACTGGAGGTCAGGACAGGGGACTGACCACTAAGGGCACAAGGGAACTTCGGAGGTGATGGAAATGTTCTATCTCTCGATGGTGGTCTGTGTCTTGTGCTGGTGGTTACGTGACTGTAAGCAGCTGTCAACACATTGTACACTCAGTTTTGTTGTGTGTAAATTTACCTTATGAATGTGATAGAGCAAGCAGGAATGGTGCAGAAAGCTCAGAATTTGAAAGCTGACAAGCTGAGATTTTTTACCATCACGGATGGTGGAATCGGTCAGATGTGGGTAATAACAGCCCTTGGGGGTCACGGGGATGCTAAGAGCTAATGTTCGATCAGACAGTCGGGCTCAAGTCCAACCCTCCCTCTTACCAGAAGTGAGGTCTTGGGCCAGGTCCAGTTTCCCCACTGGTAAAATACGGCTTATCTCATCGGATTATATCATATTATCTGGGCTGTAACGCCCAGAGGAGGTAATGCACACAGTGTCTGTCACACGATAAGCTTTCCCTCGTACTGCTGTCGCCTAAGGTACTGACCGCCACGCAGTAGGAGTTAGTGGGGACGCAGACTCCCCTGCGCTCCTCTCGGACATCTGAGGCAGACGGCTCATGCTGCAGAATTGCAAGGGCTGGGCAGGGAACCCACTGCTGTCCCGTTGTTTTCATTCTCCTCCTGCAGGACAAGTTGGCAGACCAGGTGGGCTGGCACCGCATCTTAGTGCAGGCATTTACAAACGGGAGTCTTTCGAATTGTGCAAAACGGGAGACAGGCTAACTCAAATGGGACTCTGGACTCCAGCCACAAACAGCCTAACTCCCAGCAGGGCCGTTCACAGGCAGGGGTCATGGGGAAGCCTTGGGGCTGTGGGGTGGGATCATGGGGCGGCACCAGCCACTGGAGGGAAGCTTGCTTCAGGCTTCTGTGGGTGGGGAAGTGTCTTGCCTTTTACCCAGGACCCTGCAGCATGAAGGGCCATAAAAGGAAAGCCCCCTGAGCAGAGTGTGAGGGTTGTGCCTGCCCCTGCGTGTCCAAGTCTGACTGGGACAGGGTCTCAAGTGGGAGCAGATGCCCTCTGGGGCTACGGTGGGTGAATGGCTTGGGCAGCTCTCCAGAGAACATGCTTGGGTCCAGATGGTGTGGGGAGTGGGAATAAGGGGTTAGGTTTCTGGGAAGACATGCTCTGTCCCTCAGAAGGGAAGATGAGTTATTTCAAGAGCTGAGCGGCCTGGAGCATGGAGACCACTGACCCCGCAGTCGGGGGAGCTGTGTGAACTCCCCGCCCTCTCTGCCCTTCTGTTTCCTCACCTGTGACACAAGGGGCTCGCGAGGGCCCCTTGAACGAGCTCGCTCTTTATTTTTTCACGTTAACACGACTGTGAAGAAAACTGGGGACACTCAGTTTATCTCATCAGGTCAGTGATTCTTTGGGCAAGCAGGGCCTCGAACAGCAACATGGCCCAGCTCAGACAGCCGAGGGGGTGCTCGGCCTCACAGAGACCGTGGGTGAGAACCCAGGAACAAAGAAGAACCCACGCGCTGGGTCCCAGGGCACGAGGCTGAGAGAAGCGTAACTGTAACGCTGCAAAGTCAGAGAGTTCGGGGTCTTCCCCGGGCTGCCGCCCAGCTGGGCGAGCCACAACCCTCGCTCTGGCTCTCTGTGCAAGCTTATGGACCGGGGAGTTTCTACCAGCGACGACAGCTCTGCTTCTCTTTCCTTCACGCCCGTCGGCACGTTATCTTACTGCTGTCTGCCATGCCAAGGGGACAGGCTCAGGGCTGTGGCCAGCTTGAGAGCGCGGTGGCTCTGGAGCAGGAAGGGTTGAGGCAGGAGCCAGGGCTCTAAGAATTAATGGGCCCACAGGAAACCCTGGGGGGATGGTGACGCAGACCCATGCATGGGCTGGAGGGGGGATCTCCGTGGCCACAGGGGGCTCCCAGGTTCTGAGCAGATGGTCCTCACAGGACCCAAGAAGGGTCCTTCCAGGGCTGAGCGTGCAAATAGACGCAAATCTACGGGTCCCAGGGCGAGAAGCAAGTACAGGGCCCAAGACACAGATAAGCCAGCCTCGTCCTGCTGCTCTCGTCTTCCCCACCGCCTGCGCACAAGAAGACTCCCCGCGGACACCAGCCGGTCTGCTCCTCACCCAGATATCTGGGCGGATGACTCACAGGATGATCTGGTTTTTCTCATTGACAACGGGCTGTGGACATCCAGGCAACACTCCAACCCATCACTCCTGTACACCCACACACACCTGCTCACTGCCTGCGGGGAGCCTGGGGTGGCCGTCGCTATGGCTTTTCCAGGATGGGTGGCATCACTCTCAGGGCCTCCCGGGCCCCTTCACACACAGAGGATGTGGGACCCCCTTGACCCCCACAGCAAGCAGGGAGGCGGTGGTGCTCAACTCCATCTCAGGGTCGTGTGGGGCTGGTGATGAGGTCAGACGGGCCCAGGCAGGCTGCCCTCCAGGCACCGGCTGGTGAGATCCAGTCTGAGGGGTCGAGGAGAGTCCCGAGGACAGTCGGGTCCCAGATCTGCTCCTCTCAGGGAGGACCCGTCTCTAGACGGCATTTCCTCTTCTGTAAAATGAGGAGGCTTGCCACATAGGGTCGTTATGAAGATTAAATAAAATGTGGGTGGGAAGTGTCTTATAGGCCAATAGTTATTTTTCTTAGTTTCCACTGATTTTACTTGATATTGCCAAGAACCGGTCCTGGCCAGGGCTGGAGAGCACTTGTAGTTGAGACATTTAATTTAAGCAGGGATTTCTCTGTAGGTTCATCACGGTAGGTGTTTTATCTTATTTTACTTTATTTTTTAAAAATATTTTATTTATTTATTTGACAGACAGATATCACAGGTAGGCAGAGAGGCAGGCAGAGAGAGAGGAGGAAGCGGGCTCCCCGCTGAGCAGAGAGCCCGATGCGGGACTCAATCCCTGGACCCTGGACCATGACCCAAGCCCAAGGCAGAGGCTTAACCCACTGAGTCACCCACAGCAGATATTTTAAAGCCAAGCAAGATTTAAGAAGATTCGATATTTCCCCCAGGAGTCATGGCTAAACCTCACTAAACCTCCTGAAACATAAAAAGCAATAAGATGGCCAACAGACACGCGAAAAGATGCTCGACATCACGCATCATCAAGGGAATGCAAATTAAAACTACAGTGAGGTATCAGCTCCCACCCGTCAGAATGGCTAAAGTAAAAAAAGCAAGACACAACAAATGCTAGCAAGGATGTGGAGAAAAAGGAAGCCTTGCCTTGTCAGTGGGCACGCAAACTGGTTCAGCCCCTGTGGAAAACAGTATGGACGTTCCTCAGGAAATTAAAAGCAGAACTACTCTGTGGTCCAGTAATTTCACTACTGGGCATTTACCCAAACAAAAAGAAAACACTAATTTGAAAAGTTACACGCACCCCTATGCTTCTTAGCAGCATTAGCTACAATAGTCAAGATACGGAAGCAGCCAAGGGTCCACCCGCTGACGAATGGATAAAGGTGTGGTGTACACACACACGACGGAATATTCCTCAGCCATAGAAAAGGATGAAGTCTTGTCATTTGCAACAATGGGAATGGATCTAGAGAGAATTATCCTAATGGAAATAAGTTGGACAGGAAGACATATACTGTACGATTTCACTCATACGTGGAATTTAAGAAACAAAACAAATGAACAAAGAAAAAAAGAGATGAACAAAAAAACCAGACTCTTAACTACGGAGAACAAACTGGTGGTCACCAGAGGGGAGGGTGCACGGACGGGTGAAAGCAGGATTAAGAGCCGCTCACTGGGACGAACACGGAGTACTGTGTCTAGTAGTGTGATGTAGGGAACGTTAGATCACTATATTGTGCACCCGAAGTGAAGAGAACACTGTATATTAACTATATTGGAAATTAAATGTTAAAAGAGTGATCAATCAACACAGTTTGTGGGGAAGGCTGGTTACAGAGAAATTCAGTCACGGTCCCTGCTCTGTTGAGTCCCGTAAGTAAGGAAGGAGGGTGCTGAGGAGACGATGGTCTCTTTGAGGGGCAGGACGGGGGCCCGAGGGGCAGACAGGCCGCACGCGCTGCTGCGTCGGAGGACCCGGGAAGGGGAATTGACAACAGGGTCAGGACGGGGTCCGGTGGGATCAGAAGGTGGTTACGGACACTGCTCTGGACACGCGTTTGATGCCTGTCCCCACCCCGCCCCTCTGTGACGTGGACGGGCGACGGAGCCTCGCTGAACGTCAGCATGAATTTCGCGTGAATTTCCAGATTCACGTGGAAAGGGGCGAGAGCAACATTCACATCACAAGCTTGTCTGAGAATCGAGCACTACTGTCCACGGGGACAGTGCTCAGCCGGAGTCTGGCGCTGAGCAAGTCCTCAGAAGAGCTACTGGTAACCATGAAGCCGTGTGAGAATTTATCTAGAGTGAGAATTTATCCCGAGGTCAGGTTAAATCTGGCAGGAGTTGAAAGAAAAACATTTGTCCTGAGTTCTTCCAGCGCCAACCCTGCAGCAAAGAGGCACGTGGGCAGCCCCCACGGTGGGTGGCTCAGACATCCTTCTGGAGACAAGGCTGGGTGTT
Organism: Mustela nigripes; assembly: GCF_022355385.1. Taxonomy (NCBI): domain Eukaryota; kingdom Metazoa; phylum Chordata; class Mammalia; order Carnivora; family Mustelidae; genus Mustela; species Mustela nigripes. The sequence goes on along the minus strand of NC_081566.1, from coordinate 83,432 downwards.
CGGGGAGGGCTGGACGACCCGGCTTAGGCGGCAGGAAGGTCCCCCGTGACCCAGGAGGCCCTGGAGCCAGGGCATGGAGAGTTCAGGGACATTCCATATCTATCCCGGCCGAAAGAAGGACAACATACAGAAGAGAGCTGGGAAAGGGGAAGGATGACTCCGTTTCGGAGCACATGGGGGAGGGGCTGTCGGAGGCGGGGAGAAGACAGAGGCTAAGAGCCGGAGATGGAGCGATGCCAGACTGGTGTCAGCGACAGGGTCTCGGCGGAGAACAGACGTGTGGCCGAGGAGCGCCGGCGTTGCTGGATCCCCACGCCTGTCTCAGGGTTCATGACACCCTGAGCTGCGTTACAGCTGAAACACCGGGTAGAACGGCCGAGGACAGGATAAAAGAGCATTAACATGAAATAGTTCCCCTTTTTAACCAAGAGAGAAATCCCGGAAGCTATGGAAAAAGGCCACTCTAACCATAAAAAGCGTAAAAATGTTATGGCAAAAATACTATAAATGACGTCAGGAGAAAACAAGAGATTGGAAAAAGTGTTTGTAACACGCATGAAAAGGAGAGGGTGTCTGTTAGCCTAAGTGGTCCCTCAAAATGACAGGAACAATGTATCTATAAATAAGGGGTTCCCAGAAAAAGAGCAAACCCCCAAAGCCCAAGAAACATAAAAGATGCCCCAATTTACAAGTTGTCAGAGAGCTAGAAATTCAATGAACACTGAGACTTCTCTGTGCTCAGCAGACAGGCGGAGAGGGTAGGGAAGCAGGAGATAAGAGAGAGAAAGAGCCGTTGCCGTTTGAGGGGGGAAGGAGCCATCACACGTTGCTGGAGGGACCGTGTGTTGTTGTAGCCTCTTGGCAATATGATCTGACAACATTTATTAAATTAGATTACACAAACCTTGCCACGCAGCCCCGTGCTCCATAAACACAAAAGGCCAGTATATAAGCACACAGAGGCTCCTCACAGCACTGTTCACAGCGGCAGCACTCCAAAACAAAGCAAAGACCCTCAAGGAGGGAAGTGGTTTCCATTCCTATGCTGGGTTACTGTGGAACCGTTAACAAGAGTGAATCAGAGCACTCCAGACTTCCGTGAAAAATTGTCCAGCGAGAACAGAGAGACGCACGGAAGCCACAACGAACGCAGCAAGCCCTCCCTGTACTGCGAGCGCCTGTGTATCGGCCTGAGTTTGTAGACCGTCTACGCGGTCATTCCATAGTGGTAGAGTAGGAAGTGTCCTACAGAAAGGGTTACATGAGGTCTGGGGGGGCCAGGGTGTGGGGAGGGAAACTCACTTGGCGGAAGCAAATCAAAAGGAAAACACTGCCCATAAAAGCCCAGCAGGCGCGAGACGATTTCAGTTACATCAAATTGTGTATGTGCGGTTTTAAAAAATATTTTATTTATTTATCTGACAAAGAGAGGGTACAGCAGGGGGAACAACAGGCAGAGGCAGGAGGAGACGCCCCACTGAGCAGAGAACCTGGCATGGGACGAGATCCCAGGACCCTGCGATTGTGACCTGAGCCGGAGGCAGAGGCTGAATCCACTGAGCCACCCGGGCGCCCGTGTATGTGTATTTGTTTTTTTTTTTTTTTTTTTAAAGATTTTATTTATTTATTTGACAGACGGAGAACACAAGTAGACAGAGGCAGTCAGATAGAGAGAGAGGGAAGCAGGCCCCCTGCCGAGCAGAGAGCCCGATGCGGGACTCGATCCCAGGACCCCGAGATCATGACCTGAGCCGAAGGCAGCGGCTTAACCCACTGAGCCACCCAGGCGCCCCGTGTATGTGTATTTGAATGAGCAAACTAGAACTGATTTATAGGGTTGCCTGTGATCGTTTTTTCTTTCCTTTTTTTAAAAAATGATTTTATTCATTTATTTGAGAGGGAGAGAGCCTGAGCAGGGAAAGGGCCAGAGAGAGAGGGAGGGATCTCCAGCAGGTCGATCCCAGGACCCTGACATCGTGACCTGAGCTGAAATCAAGAGCTGGACACGTAACTGACTGAGCCGCCCGGGCACCCACCTGTGACTGTTCTCAAAGGAAAGAAAGGAAGTGACCAAGGGGTATTATAAGGTAAACATAAAGAAAAGTGTTTAAAATTCTCAAACAAGAGTTTTAAACTCCACTCCCTGAGTCTTTTGGGAAGGTGTGGTTTGAGCGGGGAACAAATACCTGAAAACAACTTTGGAGAGAATTGTCAGTCTTCTCGAAACACCAAAGCCAGGGCCCGAGTGTCAGGAGACAGGACACGTGTGCCCAGAGGGGAGCAGAAAGAGGAGGTGAGGTCAGTACCTCCGTGTAGACACTGTCGGCATCACAACACTGAACTTAAGGTTGTATTACAAAGCTGCAGTAATCATCACGGTATGGTACAGGCACAAAAACAGACACAGATCAATGGAACAGAATAGAAAACCCAGAAATCAACCCACAGCTATGTGGTCAGTTCGTCTTGGACAAAGGAGGAAAGAATATCCAGTAGGAAAAGTACAGTCTCTCCAGTATCTGCTGTTGTGAAAGCTGGACAGCTCCATGTGAAAGAATGAAATCAGACCACTCTCTAACACGGCACACAAAAATAAGCTTGAAATGGATTAAAGGCCTAAATGTGAGACCTGAGATCCTGGCATTGGGCAGAGCAACTTCTTTACAGATACGTCTCCAGAAGCAAGGGAAATAAAAGCAAAAATAAATAACTGGGACTTTATCAAAATAAAAGGCTTCTGCACAGCAAAGGGAACAACCAACAAAACTAAAAGGCGACCTACAGAGTGGGAGAAGACATTTGCAAATGACATGTCCAATAAAGGGTTAATATCTAAAATATATAAAAACTGATACCAGTCAACACCCAAAACCCAAATAGTCCAATTAAAAATGAGAAGACATGAACAGATGCTTTTCCGACGGCCAGCAGACACATGAGACAGATGCTCAGCATCACTCAGTCGCCAATGAGGACTACAGTGAGTTACGACTGCACACCTTCCAGAACGGTTAAAGTAAAAACACGAGAAACAACAGGTGTTGGCGAGGATGCGGAGAAAGGGGAACCTCCTACACTGTTGGTGGGAATGTAAGCTGGTGCGGCCACTCTGGAAAACAGCATGGAGGTTCCTCAAAACGTTGAAAATAGAGCTACCCTATGACCCAGCAATCGCACTATTGGGTATTTTCCCTAAAGATACAAAAATAGTAAATAAACGGGTACATGCATCCCACCTTTCTAGCAGCCTTATTTACAAGAGCCAAATTATGGAAGCAGTCGTGTTCATAGATGCATAAAGAGGATGTGGTCTGTACACCCCGTGGAATACTACGCAGCCATCAAAAATACGACATCGTGCCATTTGCAGTGACATGGAAGTTGCCGGAGAGTGTGATACTGAGTGAAATAATTCAGAGAGAGACAAGTACCATATGATCTCACTGACATGGGGAATTTCAGAAACAAGACAAGAAGGTGGAATGAGAGACAGACAAACCAAGAAAAAGACTCGTAACTGCAGAAGACAAACTCATGGTCAGCAGAGGAGGCTGGGGGAGGGATGGGTGAGACAGGTGATGGGGATTCAGGAGGCTCTTGTGATGCCGCAGGGTGACGTGTGGAATTGCTGAGTCACTGTGTCGTCCACCTGGAGGTTATGTAACACGGTGTGTTAACTATCCTGGAATTGAAATGAAAAAAAAAAAAAAAAAAGATTGCGTCCCTAAGTTTAAATATATGCTCCTTGAAGCTGTTTTTAGGGTTAGTAAAATCTAGGCCAATTCACCCTGTTTGCAGGAGCCCCAAATACATTTTTAAATGCTGTTGCTTTGTTATTACATAATTCTCTGTACTCGAGAAAATGATCGATCCAAAGCCAAAATGTCCCCTTCCGTCTCAGTGTATACTCAGAAAAACAAAATCACAAGACAAGAGAAAGGAGAAACTGGTAATTTCCATTGGGCCCCACACGCTGACTTTCTACAGATCTTGGACGACTCGGCACAGGGACATTTCTATCCTTGGTGATACACGGCTCAGTCCCGGGGCATAGCTGTCCGTTTGGGAGAGGACAAGGACAGGACCCAACGCAGTTGGAGCGCTACTGTGCGCACGGCCCGTCAGGGAAGAAGCTCGACATGTGTGGAGACGACATTCCTGTGCGAGTACCCTGCTTGACAAGGGACCACAGAGAGGGGTGGCCTTCCCCGAGTCCCATGCCCTGCCGTGCAGCTCGGTGCCGGAATCGGCCAGGCTGCCTCTGTCACAACACAGCCACCCTCGCTTCTCTGAAGTCTGTTTGCATGCTGGATATCGACGGTGTGAATTCTGACCAGGACTGGCCACTCTGAGAACGCCACTGGCCCCCGGGGAGCTGCCACCTCCTTCAGAGTCCACGGGAGACGCTCCCAGTGGGCGAGACCTGCTCTGATCCCAGGTGCAGCTCGGTGCCCCCCCTCCCACATCACCGAGGGTGGGCTCTGCAAACCCCAGTGCCCTCAGAGGCCAGGCAGGCAGCGCACGGGTGTGGGCAGGGTGGGGCGGGGGTACCTGGGGGGGGGCAGTGGGAGAAACCCCTGCTTCGTGGGGGGAGGTCATGTCCTCCTGCAGCATGGGATCTGGGAGTTTGCAACTTCTGATTTATGGGAACAATGTTTTATCCTATTTGACCTGTTTTCCTGGATAATCCCACGAGGCATTTTTGTTTTTATTATGTGAATTTCTTTGAATTCTTTTAGGATGTCACGGATTCATTGCTCTCAATGTCAAATACTATCTCAGGGATTCTCACCTCCTCGTCGACTTCTAAGGGGGGTCAGGGTGCACTGCAGACAGGATGAAGGAGGGACCTGGTAGACTTCTGTCCCAGCCCCTCGGCAGCGACCAGACACCCCTTACCCATCCCGAGCTTCGGTCTCCTGTTCGGTACAATGGGCCAGTAAAGCCAGCTCACAGAACGGCGGTGCAGGTTCTACAAGGGACGCTGTGTCATAAAAGCGTTCCATAAATACTTGTCCCAGTCCTCGTACAAGGCAGATATGAGGCTCCACAAGTTCATGTATAAATTGAGAGAGATGCTGCTGTCTGACAGGCAGTATCTTCACTGTGTAAAAGGACTTCCCATCGCCAAAAGCTTTCTCTGGGTGTGTGAAAAACAGGATGTTTTCCCCAAAGTTTGAGTTTGTGCATAACTTTTTGGGGTAAAAATAAACAAGCACTCTGCCTTTTCAACAGCTGTTCTACAAGACGGTCCTACTTGGTTGGAGGCGGGAGAACAGTCCCGCAAATAAGTGAAGAGTGACTCTACCGGAATTTGGGGCAGCCCTTTCATGATGGTCACCTCAGCTGGGGAGGCAAAAACGGGGACCAGAGCCTTCCTCCTCTCCCGTCCCCCCATGGACATGTCTCCCCAGGGGCACTTAGGAACAAGCCCGCCTGCACCGCAGGTGAACGGTGGAAAACCCACGCAGCTCGTGGAGGCTGTGCTCAGCCCACCTTGCCCACGGGGGTTGTGAGGTGGTGCTCGCAGGTCACCGCAGGAGACTTTTCGGCAGTCTCAGAAACAGAGCTGATTATGTCCCGGGCTCTGGTCTTTCTGACAGCAAGACCACAGGAAACACCTGTAGACAGCAGGAAGCTAGAGGAATTAAAAATATCTGCCCCATCCCTAAAAAATAAATAAAAGAGGAAAGTCAAATGGTCTCTTGTCTTCACGGGGAAAACAAACAAGCCAGTATCTGGTTTGCGCCATTTCCTCTCTGCAAAGCACCGCCCTCCCCGGGCAGAGATGTGCCTGGCCTGTAGGCTTCAACAGCCCAAGACATCCGGCCCGAGACGGTTGTCAGAGATGGTCCTGAGCAGGTTCCAAGCCCCAAGCCCGAGATTCTTTTGCAGGAGTGGAGGCTGAGGAAGCCGAGCCTACTTCCCTGGGGAGAGCTGTAGCCTCCAGCTACTTTGGGAAACAAGGGGCCTCTGAGCTCTTCCTCCGCAGGTTTCCTAACCCTGGGAGCCGGTCTCGGGGAGCCAGGGAGATCGGGGACTGCGGGCCCACTGGAAGGATGGACGAGATCACTGCGTCGGCTCCAACAGGCGGAGCCCAGGAGCAGACTTGCAGGTGGCCGTGTGCCCTGCCTTTCCACAGCCACGAGGTCACCAAGTCCAGTTGCTGTCTTCTACTTAATCTGCGTTTCTGGTCTGGCCTCCTCGTTCCCACAGTGCTCACGGCACTGAGGGTCCCCACCTCTGCTCCTTCGGCTGTGGACAGAGAATGTGGCCGCTTTGTCTCTGCTCTTTACCTTCTAGTCCACTCTTCCCACTGCTGCCCCAACAATCTGTCTAAATCTGTCTGATCATGACTTTGCTTGACTTCCCTACTCTGTGGTCTCGACTCCATGATCAAATCATCTCAGCAGAGAACATAAGGCCCCGTCCATCCCTCCGTCCTGAAAGTTACACCTGCTCAATGACAAGAGCTGATACTTGTAGGGCGAGCATTTGCAAGTGCCCAGAATGATGCCCAGTGCTCGATAAGGACGATCTCCGGTGGTCAGTCCCCAGCCCGCCAGCCGGGCGTTGCGGACATCATGCAGTGGACGGCAGAACGGGAGCCTGGAGAGGCTACGTGACCCCCTGAAGATGACAGAGCTGTCGTGGGGCTGGGACCCCGGCCCCGAAGGCCGACTCCACACCCATGCTCCCCCCATGTCCCCAGCACACCCCTCATTTTCATGCCTCTGTCTTTGCACACGCCGTTCGGCTACCGCGGAACCCTTCCTCCGTATTCCCTCCCCCGGAGGGCTCTGGTCCGTCCGAGCCCCGGCTTCTCGCTTCCTCAAGAAGCCTCCGAGGCCGTCTCCCATAGCACTTCCCCGGTTACAATGCAGTGTCCGTCCCTGTCGCGGGCGTGACTCCCCTTGAAAGTGTGTACCACAGACTTCACCGGCTTCCCCCCTTCCTAGCAGAGGGGCTGGTTCATAGTAGGGGTGCAACAAATATTTATTGGTTTGAAGACATCAGCCACTGGATAAAGACTGGGTTCTGGATCAAGTCTCTGGGTCTCGGGGTCTCTACCTGTTAGAGGAAACCAACAGCTCCTCTCTAGTCCTCCTGAGGGGCTAAGGTCTGTGTCTCAGAGACTCCCGCACGTGAGTCCCTTGCTTGCTCTAGAGACGGCACAGCGGTGACAAAGCCGCCGGAGTGGACGTTTGCTACGGGAAGTCACACAGCACGTGTGTGCTGTGACCTCTTGGCCAAATAAGCACCCAGAAGGCAGCGGGGCAGAGACACTTGCAAAGCCAATAGAGAAAATGCCGACGCAGAGTGATCGTTGGGGAGGACGCAGAACGTTGACAGTCAATACTAAAATGCAAATTAATCTAAGGTAACATCGCGCCGCCATTAGATGGGCAAAATAGGTCCCAAGGATAAGAAGCCAGAGTTGGCAGGACTATGAGGAAGATGGTTTCTTTAAAAAATGCTGTTAGCGTTACATCTTGACTAATTCTGCCCTCTCCTGGGACCACGGTCTGCAGCCGTGCGGCAGGAGCTCGAAAACGATTCGCTCCATGTTTAGAACAGACGTTAAGGACACAAAGAAGAAAAACGCAGTTTGTACAGAATCATGTATAACCCTACTATTTCCATAAAGGTGAAAGACTAGAAACCACCAAATACTGTCTCGCAGAGAATGGTCAGCATCAACCCCACAGCACGAAGGCAGTGGACGCTACGCGCCCATTTGGAGCGACAGGCACCCGACGCTCCTGGCGCAGACAGGCGCGGAACAGAAAGGGAACCAGGGCTGGAGAAGTTCAGTGTTCTGTGTGCCGTGGCGTGGCTCACCGAAGCGTGTAAGTACCAACTGGCAAAGACATGCGGCGCCCGGCGGGCTCCAGCGGTTAAGCGCCTGACTCTCGATTTCTGCTTGGGTCACGGTCTCAGGGTTGTGGGCTTGAGCCCCGCGTTGGGCTCTATGTCAAGCCTGCTTGGGATTCTCTGTCTCTCTCTGCCTCTGCCCCTCCCCTGCTCGCATGAAATAAATAAAATGTTCTTTAAAAAACTCACAGACGAGAAGTGAATTTGGAAGGTAACGTTCATCAGCTTTGAGGTCCTTCACAGTTTTCATAATTAGAACATGCGTGTCCCCGGCTGGGGCAGCAACTGGTCAGTGTCTCTCTCCGCAGGGGCAGGCCTGGTTCCAAGCTGACAAGTGCTTGTGCCCTCACCTAGGCCTCCTGTCCAAAAATACACTCCAGCATCTGGCCACGGTGAGGCTGTGACTTCAACGGGACCCACTCCTTTTCAACTCAAGTCGTCCCCAGTCCCGGTGATAAGAAGGGGGTCAGGAGGCGGGGGCGTGAGCAGAACAGGAGCCTCGGAGGGGATCTCCTCCAGGGCCTGGAAACAGGGCGCTGGTGACTGTCTGTGTGAGAGGAAACATCTGGGACCCAGCCCAGATAAGAGTGGAGTTGGGGTGGGGGGAGCAGCCCCTTCAGCCCTCTAGCCCTGTCAGAGGCTCCGGATGCCCTGTCGACAGAGCCGAGAGCCAGTGAGTTGGTCCGTGGTGGCCACGGTCCTGCCCTGCCTCACGCTGCGTCCTGGCTGGGAAGACGTGGCCTCCCAAAGGGAACGGTGACTGGGGAGGAGGGGCCTGTTGTAACAGAGCGACCCACGGGGCGCTGGGGAGGGGCAGGGAAGTTCCAGGCGGAGAGGCCGGCATGGGCAAAGGCCTACGAGCCAGGGAGTCGGGAGAATTTTCCAGAGGAGATGGAAAACACCGTGGGGACAGGCCTCAGCCCGGCACTCTGCGTGGGCAGGAGAGGGTACCGGAAGGAGGCGGCGGAAGCTGGGCCCGGGTGAGGGGAGCACCGAGAGCGTAAGCAGAGCCAGGCGGCAACCCTGCCAGCTCAGGGTTCAGCGTGCCCTGCTGCCCTGCTGCCCTCTTTCTAGGACATGGCCTCAGGACAGGCATGACCGAGGTCACACAGGAGCCAGGCGTGGGGCGGAAGGTGGGCCCTGGGCCACCGCTCGGGCGCTCAGACCTCTTGCAGCTCCATCTCCAGCCGGCGGCCGTGGCTGGGAGCCGTGACCTCCCCAGAAGCCTGTCCTTTCTCGCCCGCAGCAGGAAGTGAGGCTCTGGAGCCGGGGTGATTTGTGGCCGAATGGTGACGTCCTGACCCTCGGTGCCTCCGGACAAGGCTCTTGGGGGACAGTCTTCAGGGAGGCGGTTCCGTTAGAATGAGGTCCTTGGGGTCAGTCCTCATCCGGCGTGACTGGCGTCCTTATAAGCAAACATGAGGACGCGGCCTTGGAGAGGGAAGACCCGGTGAGGGTGCGGGAGGAGGAGAGGCCACTGTAGAGAGCGGCGTGGCTGACGTGTGGACCCTGGGCTTCTAGAAGGCCTCCAGAGCCGTGAGGAGACGCTGCTGCCCCCGCAGCTAGCACGGCCGCTGCTCCTGGCCTGTGGAAGCCCCTCTGGGCTCTGCCCTGACGTCCCGCTCTGGGCAGCAGACTGCGTGTCCTCCTGCAATCATGCGGGGTCAGGACCCACGTGCGTCGCGTCCTTCTCCCCCACAGCCCACACTGTCGATGCCACTGGACTTCACACAAGCAGAGAGACTGGCTGGGCAGTCATTGTGACCTTGGCTGCTCCCTGCTATTCCTTAATTGGGACTTTTGTTTCCAAAACTCAAGGAACACGTCACTGGACGGAAGAGGGGTCCTCAGAGCTGCTGGATGTCGCTCTTGACGGCGGTTGTAGGGAGCTCCTGGCTGCAGTCATGGGGACCCCTGGTACGGACAGTGGGGCCTGTGACCCAGCTGCTCCCGGTGGGGCCCTGGGGGCACCAGGTCAGAGACATCCAAACACCTCAGAGTCTGGAAGCCCTGCCAGGCCCCAGCTGGTCTCCTCACTGTGGCTTCAAACCTGGCTCCTGCCTCCGAGCTGAGTGACCCGGGCTGGGCAGGACCTGGTCGTTCATCGAACAGCTGCTCTGAGCTCCAGAGGCAAACCACAAGCAGGGGAGGAAGCCGACTCGCAGCTTCCCACCCTCCCTGCGCACCCCTTCCTCTCTCAGGCTCCACGGTGCCTGCCTCTCTCTGAGCCACTGAGTTATTTCCAGATCTTTCCTTGTGCTTCCAAAGCTCAGGGGTGACCACACTGGATCTGCGGCGTCCTCTGTACCTGCTCCAAGGCGTTGACCATGAATACGTGGTTTCCCTCCATCCTCCCAATAATCCAGGCAGGGATGGAATCATCATCCCGATGAGGACCCCAAATCTTGAGCCACTGATCTGATCCCACAGCCATTCAGTGATGGAATTTAGTTCAGAGGCCTGAACTCGGACCCTCCGTGCCCGGCTTTCTCCAGCTAGAATGAAGCCCTTCCTCGGCTCTCCTCCAGCCCACACAAGGTACCTTCCCAGGCCCAGGAGGCACAGGTGAACCGCCTCTCATTATGGACACTAGAAACCCAGCCCCAGGGCTGCCCTCCTTCCTAAATGCCGCGGTCGCATCTGGGCATCCCCATGCAGCACAGGCCCCTGGAACCAGCAGCTCCCTCTCTCTCGGTCCTCAGTGAGGCCTGTACGGAGGAAGGGTCCGAGTCCACCCCCTCCCTCCGCAGGGCTTGCCTGACCTCTGTCAGAGGGCTGGCCAGAAGGTCCCCATGCCACGGTCCCTCCACGCCCTTCTGCGAACCCTAGCCACGGCAAACTTTCTAAGATGGAAATCGGATTGCATGATCCCCTGCCCACGCCCCCAGTGGCTGAGCGTCGAATGGTGGCGACACAGGAGTGGGCTTTAGAGAGCTTTAACTCTCCCACAGCCTCATCGTGATGCCCAAGAAACATCCGATTTACATCGCAATGTGTGAGCTCCAATGCCTCGTGGTCAGGACTGTGAATTAAGTGCCTCTGCAGAGAAATCCTCACGTGGCCACGACCAAGCGTGATGGAGACCCCCAGGGTCTCGCGTAGTCGGCTACTTCACACACTCCCTCTCTCCCACTGCAGCGTCCCCAGCGTTCCCAGCGGGGACGTCCTTCTGGCAGAGGCTCCCCATCTCCTCTGAGCTCAGGTGTTACCTCCTCTGGGAAACCTCTCCCCCTGCAGAAACCTCTCCCCCTACGTCAGTGTTCTGAGCACGGATACGGAAAGGGAAGTGATCGCACGCTGGCAATCCCTGCCACCCTTCTGACTTCCTTACCAGGCTGCAAGCTCCTTGAGGGCAGGGCCCAAGTTTTACTCCTTCTGTGGGCAGAGTTTCTGGCCCAGAGCCTGACAGAGCGGGCACTCACTAAATATTTATGAAGCCGACAAATGAGTGTGTCTCCGGCCTAACCCAGACCACTCTCGTCCGTGACCCGGAGGGATCTCCTCGGAGCAAGTCTGCAGCGCCCAAGAGGGTATCCCGCCCGCGTCCTCGCTGGGGACTGGAGGAGGAAGGGGGGGTCTTGCTCACTCTGCTCTGCCTCCCTTCGCTAGTGTGTGGTTCCCCCCGTCGGCAGCTGCTGCAGCAGGAAGTGCCAGATTGCTTCATATCCCACGGGGCCCACAACCCTTCCTGCCCTGTCCTGCCCCTCCCTGCTGGTGGGGGAGGACCTGCAGGAGCACCCCGGGCACATCTCCCGGAGCCCACAGTTTGTGCCACGGGCACAGCGAGGCTTTAAGGAGGGAAGGAAGGGAGAACCAGTCTGGCCGCACTTACCGAGAACCGTAAAAACAGTCACATTCTTTGACCTAATCATGCCACTGGGGGAACGGCGTCCAGAGAAATGATTCAAAAGAAGAGCAACAAAGATACGTGTACTGTTTATGGCTCTGTTATTTACAATAAGGAGAAAGTGAGAGCAAATGCTGTGTCCCAAAGTAGAAAAAGAACAAAATAAATTACGGGATATTTGTGTGACAGGACACCATTCCAATATTTAAGATGAAAGCAGGACTATGTCAAACAGGCGTGTTGTCTTGGAAATGATATTAAGAGAGAAGATATAGACTTGATGACGATTTCGTAAAGACTATATACGTGGCCGAAAGTAACAGAGGCACACAAAGCTGAAGTAGTTGCATTAAGTGGAGCTGCCTTTCCTAGCTTCTTTTTAATGATGAAGGAGATTCACACAGAGGTTCAGAAACATGCAAGAAAAATAAAGGGAAAACAGTTGTGTCAGGATGACGAATTTTTAGGATTTTCCCTGAAGATGCATAGTATTAGTTCAATAATAATAAAATAACATTTTAAAGCTAAGGCAAATACCCTGAACGCACAGTCCAAGGGTTGTCTAAGAGGATTTTTTGTTAATTGCGGTCTTCGCTTCATTTTACAAATTACAACCAGAACATCCGTATTCAGACCTTCCCTGTGTGTGGCTGGAGGTCTGCAGATGCCCCGGTGTGGAGCCTGTAAGCCTGACTGCCACTACACGCAATCCAAAGACCTTGGCGCAGTGGATAAGCGTTCTGACCCCTGCCCCTCCACTCTCTCCATATGGACTACCACAGTCCCCGTCCCTTGGCCTTCCTTCCTTGAGCGTGACACAGGCCAGGGGAAAGGAGACGGGAAGATGGGGTCCCACCAAGGCGAGACCTCGGGAGGCTGCCTGTGCAGGGAGAGGACTGCAGGTCCTGCGCTGGTGGGTTCAGAGGCAGAGCTGGGACGGAGCCCTTTTCTTCCCGAGGGCTAGTCTGTGTGACGTGTATGCTGGGTTCGGACTCCCCACCCTGGGCACGCACACTGCCATGCCCCTTCTCTGTCCTCACGTCTCCTGGTGCCCCTCACCGGTGAGGGGTGTCCACGGCCTCGTGCTTGGCCTGACTTTCTCCGGCAGGGGCCCTTGCCCCCTCTGTGCGGAGACCACTTCTGTGCAGGTGGCCGCTGAGCCCCTCCGCCCCAAGCCCCTCCGAGCTCCGGACTGGATTCCCTGCCGATTCGGCCAAGGCCTCCACGGACAGGTGGCCTCTCCCGCCCAACATTCTCGTCCCTGCTGGCCGACGGAAAGTGCTCTCACTGTGCCCTGTGCACACTCTCCCCTCGCTGTCCCCCACCCCACCCGGCCCCAAACACCGACACCGGGGTCCCTCCCTCAGTTGATCCCAGCAAACACCGACACTGGGGTCCCTCCCTCAGTTGATCGCACCAAACACCGACACTGGGGTCCCTCCCTCAGTTGATCGCACGGCCTCTTCTCTCCAGTCTCAAGGCCATCTCCCATGGTGCTTTGGCCTCTAGAGTCTACCCATCCAGCCCCCCACCCCATGCCCTGATGAATGGCCTCCCGGCGCCCCCTGACCCCAGGAGCCCCTCTCCTGGGACTTCATTTCCCACAGAAGAACGCCCACATCACCAACGCCATCTTTCTAGGCAGAGCACCTGGTTTCATCCTGTCTGTGCCAGCCTCCACTCTACCTCTCCCCACTCCTGTGTACACGCACACATTCTTGCACACACATTCCATGTGCACGTACATGTGCACGCATGTTAGCACTCACAGGCCTGTAGGCACATACAGCCCGTGTGCAAGTACACATACACACTTTAGCACGCACATCACCTTGTGCACATGCACACACGCCGCCTCTCTGCACGTACACGTGTTTGCACATTCGCACGTGTGTCCCCCATGTGCACAAATACGTGTACACACGTATGCTTGCACACTCCCTGTGTGCACACACGTGTATATTAACATATGCTCACACACCCTCTGCGCGCACACATGTGTACACAGGTGTGTTCACATGTCCCATCTGTGTGCACATACACACGTGTGCACATATGTTTGCACACCCCTCGGTGCACACACACACATACGCACATATGCTCGCACACCCCTCGGTGTGCACATGCACACATTACCTCAGCGCGGACAAGTGTATGCCCGTTTGCACACGTGCCCCCTCTGTGTGCACGTACGCAAATACACATCTTTGCATGCACACCCACTCCCTTAAGAGACCGTCCATTTCCGTCACTTTGAATGCTTGGCGTCCCCGGTGCGCGTCCATCATCCCGTCTCCTCCTCACTTAGCTTCTCCACACCGCTGCTTCTTGGCCTCTGCACTCCTGCTGCCTGTTTAGACAAACCTTCCTGGTGTTCAGTGTCCACTCTGAAGTCGCCCTCCCACGAAGCCGTCTCCAGCTGGACCCCTTGAGGAAGCTCCCCCCGGAGAAGGTCCTCCAGCCCCAGAGCCTCGTTGCTTCCGTAACAGCCTGTGCCCTGCCTTTCTCTGCAGATGCATCATGTGGCTTCCCATGACTACGACGCACCCTGCGCTGACCGAGTACCGTTGACATCTGGGCACCCTCTGAGAGCCCGACAACATCTTCTCGCAGCGGGCCCAGCACACACGTGCGGGACGACTGGGCAAACGAACGCGGGTGTGTAAGCCCCGGCTCTCCCCGAGCGCTGTGCACCCTTTTCCTAAAGCCGAGCAGACGACTCTATGTGCGTCCCTGTTTAATTTCATTAGGTTGGTTTTGGCCCAGCTTCCCACCCCATATAAATCATTTTGAACTTGAGTATGTCACGTAACATATTAACTATCCTGGCTGTGGGTCATCTGGATTCTTTCTATTTTTCATTCCAGTCATTAACAAAAGTGTTTAACAAGCAGAGCTAAGGACAGAGCCTGTGGCCTGTCCCTGGAGATACGCCTCAGGAAAGACCGGAGAGGCAAAGTACAGCTCACTACGCCTCGGGCAAGGTAGCTCATCTGCTCTGAATTCTTCTTGCCAAAAAATCCTTCCTAAGACAAGTAACGTAACTGTCTGAAGAGTCAGAATGCCCTGGTTGGCATGCGAAAGCCCTGGATTCCTCCAGCCGGGCCAGCAGCTCGGGCCGACGAGGGGAACGTCAGCTCCCGACTCTCCCGTCCCTGCGGCCGTGCTCGCAGTCTCCAGATCCCACGTCCCACGCTGGCCAGCGTCCCGGCAGGGGCGCCCCGTGCGGTGGGAAAGGTGAGGACGGGTCTGGGAAGAGATCCGCAAGGTCAGTGGGAGGGGGGGCAGCCGTGCCGTTGGACTTTCTGCTTACCCTCAGCTCCCTCCTCATTCACTCGCTGCCCCATCAGGATGGACCCACACAACACACTTGCTCCCCCCCTTCCCTCCCTTTCTCTGAAACCCATTTACCAGCCCGACTCTCCCTTCCTCTCGCAGGCTTCGGCCGCCATGGAAGCCTGCAGCCCGGATCTGCTGCTCTATGCCTCAGTCAGCCCCACTTCCCAGTTTCTGGTCTGGACTTACTGCTCCAGCACTGCCCTGAGGACCAGCCTCCTCCAGGGGCCCAGAGGGCTGTGACAGCATCCGCCAGCCCTTGCTCACACATACTCCTGGGGGAGGACTTTGCATGTCCTCCTGTCCATCTGGGTCTCAGTCAAAGCTGCGGGAAGAGCAGGGGAGGCTGTCCTCTGTTAAGTGGCTATAGAAACCGACTTCTGTATTCCAGCAAACAATCACGTCACTCCTCGTACGTGCCAGGCCCTGTTCTAAGCACCTGACACAAATCTTTAACTAATTTAATCCTCAGAACACCCTAATCCTTTAAGTACTTACTCTGATTTCCATTTAGCAGATGGGAAAACCGAGGCACAGAGAGGTCACCAGCTAGTAGTAACTGGGAAAAATCAGGATTCAAAGCCAGCTGTGTGACCCCCCGGGCCTGCATTCTTAACTCTTATCCCTGCCGAGTTTGTGCATAGTCTGCCTTCTGGTCCTCATTCAGAAGTGTGCGTTGAGAACCTACTATGCTCACTGTAGGAGAACCAGCGCCAGTGATGGAGCTTTCAGGGCTCATTGTTTCGTTGAAGAGCTACGGGGGAGTGCTGTAAAAAGAAAGTGTGGTAAAACTGCTTTTCTTTTTACCACTTTGTGCGTCCTCTGACCTAGAGAGAAAGCCTTAGCTCTGCCATAGTCACCAGTGTCACCTTCTCACACTCACTCTGCCGCCTCCCACTAGGCACAGAGAACACCAGAACCTTCCTCCAGAAGACACACTCAGGGATGTTACGACTTTCCACAGTGTCCTCTTAATAAATATTAATAATGATACCGCCAGGATTTTACATCCATGGGACAGTTTAAAGTTCCAGGGCAGTTTCATAGTTTCTTTAATATCACACATGATCTTACTTCCTTCTCAAATGAGCCCTAGAAGGTAAGTAAAACGGGTTCCCATTTTACAGATGGAGACACAAGCCAGGGCCCTAAAGCGGTTACGGACTCTGAACCCAAACTCAGGTTTCGTGGTTTCTCTGTCCACACGGCAACCCTGTCAACCCATTTCAGACGCCATGATCGGAAAAGGAAAACCCGAGGGGACAGAGAGCAGAGAGAGGTCTGTTGTCCCTTCAAAATTCACCGCCTCGTTGCAGTGTCTTCGCGGGCCTTCCCTGACCTTTCCTTAAGCCTAGAGGGCAGGGCTTGTGTACATGGGTTATGCAAAAATTCAAATTCTGGCTGTTTTGTAAGGACATGCAGGAAAAAAAGCATAGATTCCCTGTTCACTGCTGAGGTGGGGGGGATACCTCCAAATAAAAAACGGTGGCTATAAGCTCTGGATGGCATGGTCTGTGGAATTAGCTCTTCCAGGGCTAAGATGTCTGAAAAACATTAAAACTTTTTTTACTTATTTGTTCTTTGAGAAACACTGCAAACAGTTGCCCCTAATGGTTGATGTTTATATCTGACCAGTGTTGTCTTCCCACAGAAACAGTGCGTGTCCACCCACGGCGCCCCTCCCACCTCCCTGCCCCTCTCGGCGTGTCCCAAAGTACAGAGAAGAATTAAAATCGCTGAAAACACTCTCTGTGTTTGCGAAGCAGCCTTCATTTTCATCAGGACGAATACCTCCGACCACGGAGTTGTGTGAGTGGGTGTGAGCGGCTCGGATCCAAGTTCTCCTCCACAGTCTTCACGCCTTCGTCACCCGGACGCCGCAGTCTCCCCTCCAGACCCGGCTCCACGGGCGTCTCCTCTGCAAGTCCTGTGAGACTCCCCGGGGCACCGCCCATGCTCATGAAACTGTCACTGCTCTCCTCATTTAGGGCACACGGGAGGGTCGCCCTTCCTTCTTCCTGTGCTTGAGTGTAGCTGTGGGCTACTTCCGACCCTCCCAGGCCGGAGCTGCAGCCAGGGAGAAGCTTCCGGAACTTTCCCTCCATCCGCCATGACAACTGACAGTGCTCCATGTGGGAGCTGCTTTGTCGACCTGGGTCCCAGGGGAAGGACAGCAACGAGCAGAGCCCCCAGCCTCACTCCTCACGGACACGCTGCTGAAAACGTGTCCTTAAATACACGAATAAAGGATGCATCAAGAATAAGGGATTTGACAGCAGAACATTAAATGAGATCGCACAAAAGGCAACTTTATAACCTTGCTAGGCACAACTCTTTCTGAAGGTGGGGATGATCCCGGATGATCTTAAGTAGCTCTGCCCAGCCTGCTAACACTGCTTTTCTCACGGGGAAGAGACCGGACCAGGAGGCGCCAATCCTTGGAGCCCCACAAAGACGCTCCCTAGCACCCTGCAGACCCCTTCTCCTGACTGTGGCTTGGACCCACGAGGACCGTGTTTGGGACCCACCCCAATACGGGTGCTGTAGGTTACCCCAAGGGCAGGAAATCAGTCACAGGGCAGACGCCCATGAGTATTCGCTGGTAATTGACTCGCGGGCAGTGATGGAGACGGTGGTGCCACCCTAATGCCGGCAATAATCCAGGATTCCCTCTGTCAAAGCCCCAAGTCCCCTGTCCCTATGACGGATAGCAAGTTGCCTGTTGTCGTGGACTAGGTGGTGGCCCCCAAGAACATATGGTCACACCCTAGTCTCCAGAACCTGTGAATGTTTGGTAAAGGCTTATGGATTCAAGGTGTGGAGATCCCCCTGGATGATCAGTGTGACTCCTGCGTCTAGTGACACATGTTCCTTAGGAGAGGCACACAGAGACGGTGAAGTGAGCCCGGGGCAGAGACACACTGTGGCCACAAGCCCAGGAAGCCAGCAGCCGCCAGGACCTAGAAGAGGCGCGGGACAGCATCTCCCCTCGAGCCTCGGTGGGGAACGTGGCCCTGGGACACTGTCAAGTATCCAGGCTCCAGCACCAGGAGGATAGATTCCTATTGTTCTGAGCCGGGCAATGGCTGGCAAACTCCTCTGCCTCCTCACCAATGGCTAGCAAACTCCTCTGCCTCCACACCAATGGCTGGCAAACTCCTCTGCCTACACACACGGAAGCTCGAGGTTCTCCCCGAGGGCAGTATGCTGGGATTCTGCTGCAGGCTGGGGCTCCCAGTCACATCCCCCCGAAAACACAAGGGCTTGGCACCAACCTTGGTTTTCTCCAGTTTAGACGCTCAGGAGAGGATTCAGGCAGGACTGGGCAACGGGTCAGTGTCTGTCCCAGGAAGACCCCCCAGGAAGGCTAGTAGGAGCAGCGCCTGCGAGGTTGGGCTCCCCAGCCTTAGCCCTGACCTTTTGCCCTCACAAGCTAGAAGGATGACAACAAAAGCCCTTCCTCTCCCTGCGTGTGTCACCCCAGAAATAATGCTGCTTGCTAGGTGAAGCCTCGAAAACGGAGCCCCGCCCAGGCCTTGGGAGAGCCTCGAGGAGACGGCGCACAGAAACGAGGCCGTGAGACAGTAACGAGGATTTTCAGACACGGATCTACAGCGGCCTGTGCAGGGGAGCGTCCTGGGTGGAGGGCGGGGACGCCTGCGTCTGAGGCCCGACTTGGCCACTGGCCGGCTGAGAGAGTGACCCCTCGTGAGCATTTACGTGACGTCTCCTCATCTTTAAAGTGAGGGAACTGCAGAAATCGCTAACACTCCTTCTTGCTCTTCAAACTCGAAGCCTTAAAATTGCATTTGTATTTAAACTTCCTTTTTTGCCATGAACGTTTGCACTCGTTTCCCCGAGAAATACAGCTGGAACCTTCCAGAAGCCTTTCAGATACTTGGGGAGGGCTCTGAGTGACTCTGTAAGACATGCCTTGCCACCCGGCCTTCACTGAGGGCTGGCCCTGGGCTGGAGGAAGACAGGCTGGGCCCAGGGGCCTGTGGTCTCCCTGGGAGCACACATACGTCACGCGGGCGGCCAAAGCTTCCCCAGCGAGGAGAAAGGAGAAAACCCACCCAACATGGTGGGTTCCAGTGTTGGCTCTCCGGGAGTCTCTTCTAGGCGCTGAGCACATAATCATGTGAAGCCCCAGGACCCGCATCTGGAAAACGCAGGGAACAGGACTTTCACTGCCATCGATGTGGCTGCTCAGCAGCGGTTCCCACTATCCATGGAAACGGACCTCAAAAGCAAGCCGAGCCAGGGGCCTGGAGCCTGGGAACATAGTTCAGAGTTGGGGCGGAGCGGGGGGGGGGGGAGCTGTCCCTTTAGCTCACGTGCGTGGAGTGAACTGTGGCCGGTGGGGGTCGGAGGGGAGGCCCCGAGGAGGCCTGCAGCCCTCTGTGGCCTGTTGTGACACACAAATTCTCGGGGACCTCTGGTGTGGGTGCTGGGCTTGTGTAACAGCAGCCACAAGGCCCGGCTTCCTGTTTCTGTTGCTGGGTTTGCAGGACCCAGCCCGGACCGGCTGCTGCTGCTGGGCCCACCTCAGCTTGTCCTGGCACCAGCTTTTCAGACCGGGCACAGGGTGGGCGGCCACGGTGGGAGGAATGAGTGGGGCTGCGGTAGACATGTGAAAGGGACGAGGCGGTTTCTTGTGAGCACGGCTGTTCCCAGAAGCCTCTTTCTGACGAAGGCGAGCTCCCTGGGGGTGGCTTCTGGCGAGCCTCACAAACACATTCCCTCGGGGCCTGCAGCCTGTTTCAAACGGATTTCCTCAGCGCACTGTGCAGGTGCAGGCCCAAGGCTGTGCGCATCACGGGGTTGAAATCCCCGTGGTCGTGCACCCTGGGGCTGCCAGGAGGCTGCCATATTTGGGGGGCCGGGGAATCCCCAGCAGAGGAAGCAAGTTTTCTTTGACTGCCATGAGAGAAGCTGACTTCGAACTCCTACATACCCGAGAACTTATCAAGATAGTATCTTGTATTTCGTACATCACGTGTGCACATCTTATTTCCCCAAACAGAAGAAAGCTCCTTTGAGGCAGGAACTGGAACTTATATTTCTCTGGGTCTCCCATCCTGTCCCCCAACTTCAAACCCTTTATCTTGCTTTGCCCTCCAGAGACAAACTGCGGGAGTCCCCAGACACACGTGTCATCTCTTGGCCAGAGGCTTTGCTCCTGTCACTCCCTCTGTCTGGAGTACTCGTCCCAATTTTCTGCACTAGAACTCCTACTCATCCCTCAAGACCTAACTGAGAAAGTGCCCCTAACAGGAAGTCCTCCTGAACCTTGGGCTGTGTATACCACTCACCCTCTGTCCTTGGGAGCTCAGACCACTCAAACTCACCTGGTAGGCGCTTGCCCCACTCCTAGACCCGAGTTCTTCAAGGCCCGGCGGAGTGAGGCATTCAACTCTGTGTCCCCAGAGCCTGACCTCAATGCCTGTTTGTTGCACCTCGTTGAAGAGAGAGGGGCCCTGCCCTGTGACTTGTTAGCCGTCAGTCATAGAAGAGCCAGTCTGGGAAAGCCTGTGATTGCTACCCTGAGGCCAGGAGGGAGGCCTTGATACGCACAAGCGGTTTCTGAACGAAGAGCTGGGGACACTGACAAAGCAGACGCTTGGCTGCTTGGTTGGAGAGAACGTCAAGTGCCAGCGTCCCTAATTCCGCCATGCTCCCTGCCTGGGGCGCCAACGTTATCCATTAAGGACGGGTTCTGATAGCCTCTCTGGAGTGTCTGCTCCCTCCCCGGGAGCTCCTGGGGCTGCTGACGGCAGTGGTTGGAAGCCCTCCTCTCAGGAAAGGATTGGGGGGGGGGGGCTCACAGGCTCGGCGCTCGTTTTCCACAATTCCCAGAAGACAGGTGCCCGAAAGACAGAAGACGGGGCACTCACTGCCGCCATGACCACGGCACGAGGGCGGATCTGTTCAGAAGAGGAGCTCCTGGAGCGCCCCAGCGCAGTGAGGTTGATGGTGGCCACCAAGCCTGAGCCCTGTGTCCGCAGGGTCCTCGCATCCGCTCGCGCAGAGGGACGAACATGTCCGCATAATGCCTGGAGGGCCAGACGCTCGGTGGACCCTGCTCTGGGATGAAACGTCACCTTCCTTCTTACGGCTCAGGCCGCACGGCCCCCCACGGCTAGCCACGCCCGAGCTGCCGGCTCTCCGGTGCGGCAGCCTCTAGTTTTCGCCTCCCGGCGTGGCAGGGTGGCCAGAGAAGGCTTCCTTCCACCCGCAGCTCTGAAATGAGTGAGCGGCGCTGGTCAAACTGCCCGCGAACCTGAAGCTATTACTAGAGGAAGGCAAGGCCGTCTTCAGATTTCTCTGGAACCTGCGGCCCTGATAAGATGACTGGGCCGCTGAGCCACCCACGGTCCGATTTCCCATGGAACTCCTGCTCTGGCTCATAGGAGGAGGCACGCGGATCAGGCTCTGAAACCTGACTCCATCCCCAGGAATGCACACTCACCCCTCCCGGAAGGGACATGGGGCCTGGGCTGCCCCCCATTCCCCCTGTCACTGCAGGCTGGCGAGAGAAAGGTGGCGGTTAAGTGGAAGCCGGTGTTATTTCAAGGGTCCCGCTGAGCACCCGGGAGCCACACAGGAATGCCAGGGTGCTCGGGGACACCCACAAGTCCTCCGAGCTGAACCCCAGCTTCCAGACGCCATGCGATCCCTAACCATGACCCACGAGCTCCAGCCAGCCGCCAACGGGTGGCTCCGTGAGAGGGTGGGTCCCAAAACAGCAAAGGCTGCTGGTGAAATTGGGGTAAAAAAAAATGTAATGAAATTAAAAAAAATCAGTTTAAAAGTAGGTTACAAATGGAACACATTCTGTACACAGGGACACACACGGGTCACACAGGCTCTCCGCCCCTTCCTCCCTCTCTCTCGTCATCACTGACACCGACAGTCCGCGAGGAGGAACAGACATGACAGCCCCGTAATCTCTGCGTACCATTCACACACAAGGTTCAGCATGAATAAACGCTCCGTGAACAGATGAGGAACAAAAGATATCTGGACACGACCGGGCGTAGCCTCAGAGGAAAGGAATCATTAGCTGTCCCCATCCAAACTAGAAATTAATGATCTGTTCAGTGGCAAGAAAGTTCAGTCACAGACATTCACCTAAATAGCAGACATGTGGTTGTGGGACACAAGTTTAATTTTCATGTCTCTACTAGTCACCGAGCAAATGAAGGATTTCATCCGTGAAGATTAAAATTCTTTGCCAGCTATTTCGTAGAGCCTACGATTTACAGCTGAACAACTAAGAACATTAATTTGCTTCAGGTGTCCTACGTCTCTTGCTCCTTCTCTGATGTACTCCTCCGGCTCCATCCACAGCGATGGGCCCGTCAGCTGCTCCAGAGAAACTCGAGTACATCAGGGGACATCTGACAGAGAGAGATCTGAGAAATACGGAGGCCTGTATTTCTCGTGGGGCGCTGAGCATTTCAAAACCAATATACCTAAACCTTGCTTTTTAAAACAAATCTGATCTTCTCCCCATCATTAATTAATCTCTGGTCATTCAGAAAGCATTTACTGAGTGTCTGTTGGGCCTTCCGGGGAAAGAGCCAGCGGGGCAGACGATGACCAGTGCACCTAGTACTGGGATCCCGCTTGCTTGCACAAAGTGCTCCGGGGAGACAGCTGCAGAGTCTGAGGGCATCTGGGAAGGCTTCCCAAGGCGGCGGCACTGGAGATGTGGACTGAGGTGACAAGGAGTTCCCTGTTTCTGGTAATTCATTTATCAAGCAAACCTCTCCTGAGATGTGAGGTGACTGTGATTGGAGGCACTGTGCGCGTCTCTGGAGGCCGGAAGACCCACAGGACAGATCTCGCTTACGAAAGGCGTGTGGGCTTACGTCAAAGCTGCGCTCTTCCCCTTGGTGTCTTGGGGAGCTCAACGCTTCTGGGCACCCTGTGAGCTCAAGCATGGTGGTCATTTCTGATTTCTCCTTTAACACATGGTCTTTACTCTTCCCTCTTTTCCATCCTACTCTCTCTTGAAGGCGGAAACAGTGTGGACACTCGGAGAAGCGTCTCAGCCTGGTTCCCTTGCTCACTCCAGGAACTGGCATTTTTGCCAGTCCATCTCTGCTTCCTCATGACCGCCATCTTCCTAAAGGCCCTGTGGAGTTTCCTGCTCTCTGCAGAGTAGAACCCAGGGCCATCCACTCTCTGGCCTCGGAGGCCTGCAGCTGGCCACTGTCTGAATTAGAAAAAGGCACCCTTTTGGGGGCATAGCTAGACAAGGAGACTTTGTATGAAGAAAAAGTAACCCTTTCGTCCAGATGGCTTGGATTCCAGCTCCCACTCACCCACTTGGCCAGCATCCACTAACTTGGAGGCCCTGTGGTTTTATCTTATTACTTTCATTTTTTTCCCTTGATGCTTCCCTGCCTTCCTCTCCAGCCAGCTGGCCCACTTTCCTGAACAGAGCTGGCATCTTCTCCCCGTACCCATTGCTTGCCTCCTCACCACCCAGCTTTCTTTGAAGGCTTCGGCCAGATCTCACCTCAAAACACCAGAATACTCATGATCGGCAGGAATCATTCGTTTGGCACTCATGCATTTGAGAACACATACATGACAGGATCTAGTAAGCCTCATTCGGCCTACCGCATTGTGAGCTTTTGAAAGAGGGCTTAATGAGGGCTGAAGTAATGACTGATATCAGTAACAGTGACTTAAAAAAAAGAAAAGAAAAAAAGAACAGGGTTCCCAAAGACTTGCACGAGGTAGGCTGGTTCTAGAGAATGAATGTTGAGTAAGCCTTGTTGATGCGGTTTGAATTCCTCATACTGAGAAGTCATATAAGTCAGTCTCTCCCCAGACAGAGAGGTGCCTTCTTGCCTCAAAAGTGGGTTTCACCTCCCAAAAGAGGGGTTTGCTCTGAGGTTTGCCAGGAGCTCCCCAACCCCACTCCCGCATATCATGTCCCACCAGGAAAAGTCTACTTCCTGGCTACAAACCACCACTTCCCCAGCCTGTCCGTTTCTTCTTTACTTCCTTCTCCAGAGCTAGGGGCTGCACTGTTTTTTCAGTCGTTTTGACAAAGAAACTTCAAAAGCAGTCACTGCCAATCAGCAATCCGTGCCCCGTGCAAAAACCCCCGCAACGGACAGGCTTCCTGGCTGACTGAGCGGTTCCCTCCCAGCCCCGGCTTGGGAAAATCCCCCAGCAGCGACTACCCTGCTCCCTTTGTAGACCGGAGGGCCTGGCCTTTCCCCGGCCCCAGCCACACAGGAAGTCGCTCAGGTGACAGTTCAGGGCCTCTGCCACACACCTTCCTTCCTCAGCTGAGAGAGGACCTGAGAGAAGGGCAGTGCCATTGTCTTCCCGGAGCAAAGTTCACACTCGGATTTGGCCCCCAAGCAACAACAGGCTTTTAAGCCTAAGGCTTGCTTTGCTCTTATCCCCAGTCCATTTCTGCAAGATACCAGATGGGTCTTATGTCATACCCAACCTCCAGCCTAGGGGCTGAGGCCTCCTGTACTCTCCCAGAGGAGGGAATCCACTTCTCAAGCCACTGCTTTGGGAGCCTTCATTCACAGCCCCCCCCCCCCCCAGCTGAGCGCCCCAATCGGGGCCATCTCCCTCCTCCGCCCCAAAGCTGTAGCCAGCGGGGACAACCCTGATGCTCTGCTCTTGGAGCGCTTGGGCAGACCCGGAAGCCATCTGTGGAGCTTTGCCTTGTGGGCTGCCTGCGCCCTTCCCCAGCCCTGATCTGCACGAGCTTCCCAGGCTTATCAGTGTTTCTCTGGAGGGCGGATCCCACACTCTAAGGCACCCTGAAGACGACCCTGCTCCTCGAAGACAACCAGTGCAGCGGGATGTCTGAGTGTAGGGTGCCTGCTCAAGACAGACCCAGAGCCCTGCAGAGTCACAGGGCTTCACAGGCCCAGCCGGGGTCATGGCTCAGGAGAGCCGGCCAGGCCTCCGGGGCTGCAGAGCCTGCAGCGGGACCGGAAGGACACTGAGTCGTGACTGCTGCGGGCTACAGCCCCAGGAGCAACCTTCTTCCTCTGGATTGTGGGTGGGAATCACCTAAGCAGCTGTCGAACATTTGCGCCTTCTCCTTCCGCCTGTTCCCAAAGTCCCCTCCCGCGAAGACCGGCTCAGGGCTAGACGTCCGGTCTCTGTTTCCAGGGGAAATGGGCGGAAGCCTCGGAACTGGGAGGAGGGCGGGACAGGGGAGCACAGCGGGCGCCCCTGCACTGGGGGGACGCCCGCACCGCACCGAGGCCGGAGGCGGGAGCAGCACCAGGACCGAGCCGCAGGGAAGCGGGGCGGGGTGGGGGGCGCTCACCCCGGGGCGCCCCGCAGATGCGGCCCTAACCCTCTCGGCGGCCCGGCTGGGGAGGCAGGGGCTGACCAGGTGCGGGGCCGGCTGCCCCGAGCCGAGCTTTCCCAGAGTTCCGGAAGATGTGGCGGACAGAGAGGGCTCGGGAAGCGGGAGGACTGTCCTAAAGGTCACTGCTCCGTCGGGAGGGAAGCCCGGAGCCCGACCCAGAAGCGCCCGCGGCGCCGGGTCTGCTTCTCGCCCAGCGCCCGCCTCTTCAGACCCTGGGTTTCTGCTTCGCCACGATTTCTTTTTCTTTTTTTGGCCCCGCATGTTTGCCCGCGCGCGGACTCACTTTCTAACTCGGGGGCGCAGAGGTCCTGAGGCCAACACCTGGCGCGCCCGCGGCCCCTGCCCCGCGCGCCCTCCAGCCCGGCGCCGTGCGGTCGGGGCGGGGGTCGCGGGCGGCCGGAGCCCCGCAGCGGCGCCCCCGCGCGCCCGCCGCCCCGCC